>NW_028221131.1:0-142718 GCF_045865225.1 Trachurus japonicus | reverse complement strand
TGGGTACGTTTACATGGACAGTTTCAAACGGTTTCAGAAAGGTTTGGTTTAAATCAATCTGTTTGAAGATTTCAGCTTGAGTGTATACATGGGTTACAAAGTAAACTGGTTGGGTGTTTACATGCGCCGACAAAACAAACGCTTCGAATGTTCCCGCAGCCGTGAGTGATTGCGTTACCATGGTTACAACAGTATTGATTATGGAAGTGCTACAGCTGTGTGGCTGAAATACATCGTTTGTTGAGCGCAGTCTTTGCTGTTTTAATATTTCTCTGTATTAAACAGCAGCGTGGCATGTTCCTAATGTTAGCAGGAAAAGAAGAGAGAGTCTTTCCACTCAGTGTCCGAAAATTCATGCAGAGAGAGGAGGAGGAGGAGGAGGAAGCGGTGCGCCGCCGGTGTTGTGCCGAAAAGAGGCTACCTGCAGAAAACGACTGCCCGGGCAGGTAGTCTCTTTTCGGCACAACACCGGCGGCGCACCGCTTCCTCCTCCTCCTCCTCTCTCTGCATGAATTTTCGGACACCAAGTAAAGTAAAGTAAAGTATGCCTTTATTCAGTGGAAACAGAACTTCCGTATGACCCGCCAGTCCGTTATGAATTTTCTTGCTCGACATTTTCCCATATTACACGGACATTTTCACTTGAGTGACAGCCAGGCAGGCACGGCTCGTACGTGCTCGCGTGCGTACGTACGTCAAGTCCTGAACGAACGCAGCCAGGGATCAACCCGTTTCAAGTGTATACATGACAGACAGATCTCTTTAGAAAAGGTTTAAACCACCCCCTTCAATCTGGTTGGAATTTCAACCGGTTTGGGGTAATTGAAACGGTTTGAGGTGTTTACATGAAGTATTTTCAATCGGTTTGGTCTCCCAAACCTTTCTGAAACCGATTGAAACTGTCCATGTAAACGTACCCACTGTCTTCAAAGCTTGTTTTTTCCAAAGCCATTGTATTTGTAATATAATATTCTGTAGATGTGGACTTAAATTCAGCAACATAAGTGCACTGGATATACACTACAAGGCTTTTGGGCTATCTATGAGTTTACCTGTCTTTGTAGATTCAGGCTTGGTGGATGGACAATTAGTTTGTCATATCTTAAGTAAGCAATGTCACCTCTTTGCCGGGCTGCCTTCATTTCTGGCAGTAGTTGTTTTCTTCTTTAGCGGACAGCTTCGGGGAAGTCTTCGTTAATGAAGATACCTGTGCCCTTTAAGTTCTTAGCTCTGTCAAGAACAGCGAGCTTGTCCTTCAGACGTAGAAATTTGACCACGACGGGCCGGGGTTTCCCAGATGAGGACATTGGTTTTCCAGCTCTGTGAACCAGGTCCAGCTCTATATTCCGATGATCCAGTAGAAGTTTTTCACTAAAGAGTTTTCTTACTTTCTCCTCAGATTCAGAGCTCTTTTCATTTCCAGATTCTTTTATTCCTTCAACAACAACATTATGGCGTCTTGAGTGCCCCTCCAGATTTTCAGCCTTATCAGAAATTGATAGGAGGCTTTTGCAGATAGTGTCGAGATCTGATCTTGTTTCATTGCAGTTCTTGGACCAGGTTTTACTGGTAGTTTTAAAATCATCAAACTCCTCCTGAGTCATTTCCAGACTCACCTTGAGATCATAGACTTCCTTTGAGAGCTCATCGATCCTCTTGTTTGATGAGTCGACGATGATCTGCACACATGTTTTGAAACTTTTTTCCTGCTGTTCGAGCAAAGTTCTATAAAAGTCCTTTTGCTGGTCCAACAGCTCACGCATTTGAGACATGCTGACATGTTCCTCAGGAGAGTTGTTGGTTTTTGGTGGCATGGTGGAAAGGCCTACTAGGCCAAATGCAGACCAAAGCCACTAAGTTCCAAAAAATACTGCAAAAAGTCAACAATTTCTTGAAAAGATCTGGTGTAACTGTTCATAAATCATCCACATGTGAAAAAGTTAGTAATTTGTGCAGGATTCACCAGATTTTGGCTGGATTGAAGTCAAACCACAGGAGCACAGCAACACCTGCTGCTGCTTGGTCAAAGGGGCGGAGAGTGACCAATGCACGTGCTGACCATATATGGCGTTCTGGGGGTGGAGTAAGAGGTGTGTTCACATGTGCACCATTCTTGGGTCCGGTGTGATTTATCAAAGGGAAATTGCGGAGAGTTGTGTGTACGCACAGTTTGATTGATCTGAAAAAGGTGTAAATATTTTGGGTGTACGCCATTTTCGTCTTTTCGCTGTACGCAAAAATTTAGTAGCAGTTTTACACCCTCTTTGATAAATGAGGCCCCAGGAATGTGACAGAGCCTCTATCTCCCCTCCTTCCTCTGTTCTCTCACACACAGCAGATGTTTCCTTGTTCCTTCACAGATCTGACTGGACTAAGACAAACTGAAAAACCACACTCGCTGCAGATTAATGGGTGAATACGGAAGAATTCAGCTGCATTGTTTCTGAATCTGATAACAGCAGAGGACTGGGAATGTGATGCAATGACGCTGAGAGAATGTGATGCAATGATGCTCAGAGAAAGTTTGATTAATTTCATGTTCTTGAAGCTGCCAAAGGTTCAGTTATTTACATACTGACCATCAGTGTAGATATTGTAGATGTTGGAAAGTCAATGAAACAACTAAAAAAAGATGCAAAACAATTAGAGAGAGATGTTAAAAATTATACAAAACAAAGAATGATATTCAAAACAATTGCAGGACTGCTTTATGTTGGCTATTGAAGAGAAAAGAAGCTCTGAGCTGAAGCAGCAGATCAGATCCCAGCAGGAAACTGAAGTGAGTGAAGTCAAAGAGCTTCAGGAGAAGCTGGAGCAGGAGATCACCAAGTTGGAGAGGAAAGACGCTGAGCTGAAGCTGCTGTCACACACAGAGGATCACACCCAGTTTCTACACAACTACCCCTCAGCACTCAGTCCATCTACACACTCATCCAGGATCAATATCCGTCCTCTCAGACACTTTGAAGATGTGACAGCAGCTGTGTCAGAGCTCAGAGACAAACTACAGGACCTTCTGAGAGACACATGGACAAACATCTCTCTGACAGTGGCTGAAGTGGATGTTTTACTGTCACCACCAGAGCCCAGGACCAGAGCTGACTTCTTAAGATATTCACAGGAAATCACACTGGATCCAAACACAGCAAACACATGGCTGGCTTTATCTGAGGGAAACAGGAAAGTAACATTAATGAGTGAAGAACAGCCTTATTCTAGTCACCCAGACAGATTTACTGTATGGTCTCAGGTCCTGAGTAGAGAGAGTCTGACTGGACGTTGTTACTGGGAGGTGGAGAGGAGAGGAGGAGTTTATATTGCAGTTGCATACAAGGACATCAGCAGAGCAGGGAGGTCGTATGAATGTGGATTTTGATTTATGACAAATTGTGGGCGTTACATTGTAACAATAACGGATTTACATTTTGGTTCAACAACATCCAGACTCCAGTCTCAGGTCCTCAGTCCTCCAGAGTAGGAGTGTACCTGGATCACAGAGCAGGTATTCTGTCCTTCTACAGCGTCTCTGAAACCATGACTCTCCTCCACAGAGTCCAGACCACATTCACTCAGCCTCTACATGCTGGACTGTGTCTTTACTGTAAAGGAGTCATAGCTTAGTTGTGTAAAGTGAAATGGACAAAGATCATTGAAGGAGCAGTTGGTTAAAATCTGTATTTTAGTTCATCAGTTTCTTTAGACTCCATGTTTGTTCCTAAGAGCTCATTGCTGTCGTGTCTCTGCACAGCTAAAATGACCTGTCAATCAAATATTATGGGTGGGACTTTGACCTTGTGTCATTTAAAGTATATATTTTTTGGCTTTTCATGCCTTTATTCGATAGGACAGTTGAGAGTGTGACAGGAAATGGGAGGCAGAGATGGGGGGAATGACATGCAGGATAGGGCCATCCGACGCGGGACTCGAACCGGGGCCGCCTGCAGCGAGGACTATAGCCTCAACACATGGGGCGGGTGCTCTACCAACTGAGCTAAACTCCGCCCCTGACCTTGTGTCATTTAGTGTCATGTTTGTTGGAGTGTTGATGTTGTTGTTTGGGCCTTAAAGCAGATATCAGTGGCACGGCCGTTTCGGCTAATGCTGTGTTCAAGGCAGGCTTTTGAAACCGTAAGTTACAGCTTCAAGTCACAACTACGACTTGGTAGCGTTCCAGGTAACCCGTAGCTCGTGTTTTTACCGTCCTGTTGTCTGTGAAAGTTCCCTATAACGGCCACTCGTAACTTCCGACCCGTGAACTCGTACCAGATCGAACTGGTATGACTTCACAGGAAGGAAAAACACAAAGTACGAGTTTCCTTGAACGCACCATGAGTTAGCAGCCCCCGCCCTTGTCAGGCATCAATTGGTCCTCGTGCTACGTCACCACATTCACGCGCATCCCTTGGCTGCACACACAGCCCTTCATGCCGTTCTCTCCCCTCATTGGATAACACTTGTATCCCACAAGGAAAATTTTCTCCTCGGGTTACAGCAGAGCAGAGTGACGGAGAGACTCGTGTTTAGGCTGAAATACTTCATGTAAGTGATTGCTGACGGAAAATAGGACTATTTAGGACTTATATTAACAAAAACATTCCACTGATATCTGCTTTAACAGAGAAATCAACAGACCTTTGTTTATCACTGAGGTTTGTTCTCACAGTGGAAAGAAAGAAATGAATTACATTTTAATATATATGTTTGTCAGATCAAATGTTGTTCAGTCACTTGTGTTTTATCGAAATGTAATTATCGTGATAATGATGCTAATAAGATGATTGATTACTTTTTGAGATTTAAGTGAGTGTGTGAATGCAGTGAATTGGTTCATGAAATCATTGAACAAAACTTTACTGATTCAATGTGTGAAAAACAATGTCCATGTTATATTTGTGTAATTTGTTTTTTGTATGAACTCAATAAACCAAAATGCACTGCAGGACAAGCGGGGTTGTTTAGTGGCAGCTCCGCTCCCTACGACAAAGCCTAACATCGCCATCTAGTGGGCTTGGTGACGTGAGTCACAACAAGTTCCTGTTAACAGTTCATTCACTGTGTACAGCATACTGAACTTGGAAAATCCACCTTTTCATTGTGTACCTGCAACTTGGAAGACTATGCAGAACAAGCAAAAACTTACCTCCTTTTTATCATTAGGGCAATTTATATCCCTAATCTTATCAAATTTAACCACCAACTGCTCCTGTTTTTAATTGAGTTGCACTGGTCTAAAAGGAAGCTTTACGGATGTCAAACAGAACCTGACGGTCATATTATTGCACATTCACACACTTTAAAGTCATACTGCTAATACACAAGTTGCGGGTTGCCTGGAATGCACCATACGTCTTACTATCTCAAGTCAAAATGGCTGTCATGAATTTTCACTGAGAGAAGCCGTTGTAAACATCAGTCGCGCCGCCATCTTCAACATTATTAGAGTAGAGTAGAGTAGAGAATACTTTATTCATCCCTAGGAGGGAAATTCAGATTAGTCCAGTAGCTCACACGACAATGACACAAAAAAGAAAGAAAGATGGAGCAGGACCTCTGGATGGAGCAGGACCGCCGGATGGAGCAGGACCTCTGGATGGAGCAGGGCCGCCAGGGCCGCCAGGTGGAGCAGTTATTAGATGTTATTACATTACATTCATAGCACCATTTCCAAGACATTAATACATTGTCTAGTCACAGCAACACATCTTACTTACAACAACTGTAAGGTGACATCCATGTTTGCTCTCAGTCGAATTTCTGTCTTCAGTTCTTCCCAATGAGGAAAAAGAACACCAATGAAAATGTAAGTTTGTCTCCTCTGGCGTAACTTTCTCTCTTTGATTGTATTTCTTCTGATGAACGACCAAGGTTTTTTTTCTTTTCTTTGTAGTACGAAATCCACCTCTGTACCATGTTTTAGGCGCTTCTTCGGGTTGACGGTCATGTTTCTACCTGTTGCTAGGAGACTCAGGGCTCCTCCTCCCCCCTCCTTCCTAATCGTGATGTAAAACACGTCATTTCGTGTGCGCCGCGCGGGAATGTCGCTCTTTAACACGAAATTCAAAACTGGAGCTGATCGGTTTAATCCGTGTTTTGTTAATATGCAATCTATGACTAGATTAATTTATTTATCATTTGACACAGGGTTGTATAACAATATATTTATTCACTTTTTTTATTAGCAGCATCAGCTACAGCTTTCATTTTTGAAATTATTAAAGTAGATATACAGCCACCGGTGGCATGAAGATATATGACCATGGATGATAAAATGCTCAGGTGTCAGACTGTGGGTTATTTTAGGGAAAAAAAATACAGAAAGATAAACCTGTTTCTTTAAAACTGTTTAATGGCAGAGATAATGCAACTGAGCTTACTCAAAGACTTCTTAAGTACAATCTAGAAGTACTTTGACTTGACTGTAGACTATGTTTTCTGCACCTTTGTACTTCTCAGATTGGAAATGTTGTCTTGTTGTCCTCTACATTGACAGCTATTCCAGAGACGTTTGCCTATTCTTCCCTTTCAGATCAAGACAACACAGACAATCCTCCCTGTTCTTCCTGCTTTCAAACACAGTGAGCGCCACTTTCATGTGCATGTGTTTCCTTGTTCCCTCCCCTTTAGATCTACAGTTTGAAGATTGGGCGGAACCAACATGTGGTGAAGAGGAAGAGCTGACAGGCCCCGTTCACTGCAGAGACATATGTTGTTTAGATCAGAGCTCAAAGTGGTTTCAGTTCCAGGAAATTGAAACTCAGACATCGTCTGTGAGAGGTGACTGTGAGACTGTGAGGAGGTGAAATGGCGCAGAAAGGAGTTCATCTGGACCAGGAGACCTTCTCTTGTTCCATCTGTCTGGATCTACTGAAGGATCCAGTGACTATTCCCTGTGGACACAGCTACTGCTTCAACTGTATTAAAACCCACTGGGATGAAGAGGACCGGAAGAAAATCTACAGCTGCCCTCAGTGTAGGAAGGACTTCACACCGAGGCCTGACCTGGTGAAAAACACCATGTTAGCAGCTTTAGAGGAGGAGCTGAAGAAGACTGGACTCCAAGCTGCTCCTGCTGATCACTGCTATGCTGGACCTGAAGATGTAGCCTGTGATGTCTGCACTGGGAGAAAACTCAAAGCTGTCAAGTCCTGTCTGACGTGTCCGGCCTCTTACTGTGAGAAACACCTGCAGCCGGGGCGGAGTTTAGCTCAGTTGGTAGAGCACCCGCCCCATGTGTTGAGGCTATAGTCCTCGCTGCAGGCGGCCCCGGTTCGAGTCCCGCGTCGGACGGCCCTATCCTGCATGTCATTCCCCCCATCTCTGCCTCCCATTTCCTGTCACACTCTCAACTGTCCTATCGAATAAAGGCATGAAAAGCCAAAAAATATATACTTTAAAAAAAAAAAAGAAACACCTGCAGCCTCATTATGAAGCAGCTCCATTACAGAAACACAAGCTGGTGGAGCCCTCCAAGAAGCTCCAGGAGAACATCTGCTCTCGTCATGATGAGGTGATGAAGATGTTCTGCCGCACTGATCAGCAGTGTATCTGTTATCTCTGCCCTGTGGATGAACATAAAGGCCACGACACAGTCTCAGCTGCAGCAGAAAGGACTGAGAAGCAGAGAGAGCTGGAGCTGAGTCGACAGAAACTCCATCAGAGAATCCAGGACAGAGAGAAAGATGTGAAGGTGCTTCAACAGGAGGTGGAGGCCATCAATGGCTCTGCTGATAAAGCAGTGGAGGACAGTGAGAAGATCTTCACTGAACTGATCCGTCTCATGGAGAAAAGAAGCTCTGAGCTGAAGCAGCAGATCAGATCCCAGCAGGAAACTCAAGTGAGTGGAGTCAAAGAGCTTCAGAAGAAGCTGGAGCAGGAGATCACTGAGCTGAAGAGGAAAGACGCTGAGCTGAAGCTGCTGTCACACACAGAGGATCACACCCAGTTTCTACACAACTACCCCTCACTGTCAGCACTCAGAAAAACTACACACTCATCCAGGATCAATATCCGTCCTCTCAGACACTTTGAGCATGTGACAGCAGCTGTGTCAGAGCTCAGAGACAAACTACAGGACCTTCTGAGAGACACATGGACAAACATCTCTCTGACAGTGACTGAAGTGGATGTTTTACTGTCACCACCAGAGCCCAGGACCAGAGCTGACTTCTTAAGATATTCACAGGAAATCACACTGGATCCAAACTCAGCAAACACATGTCTGTTATTATCTGATGGAAATAGGAAAGTAAAATTAATGGGTCAAAAACAGTCTTATTTTAGTCACCCAGACAGATTTACTGGATGGTTTCAAGCCCTGAGTAGAGAGAGTCTGACTGGACGTTGTTACTGGGAGGTGGAGAAGAGAGGAGAAGTTTCTGTAGCAGTCGCATACAAGAATATCAGCAGAGCAGGAAATGAATGTGGATTTGGATTCAATAACAAATCTTGGGCATTGGATTGTAACAACAACAGTTTCACATTTTGGTTCAACAACATCAAGACTCCAGTCTCAGGTCCTCAGTCCTCCAGAGTAGGAGTGTACCTGGATCACAGAGCAGGTATTCTGTCCTTCTACAGCGTCTCTGAAACCATGACTCTCCTCCACAGAGTCCAGACCACATTCACTCAGCCTCTACATGCTGGAATTCGGCTTCACTATGTTTTTGGTTTTAACATTAAAACCACAGCAGAGTTGTGTAAACTCAAATAGACAAAGATCATTGAAGGTGCAGTTGGTAAAAATCTGTATTTTAGTTCATCACTTTCTTTAGTCTCCATGTTTGTTACTAAAAGCTCATTGCTGTTGTGTCTCTGCACTGCACAGAGATCAGCTGTCAATCAAACATTATGGGCGGGACTTTGACCTCTTGTCATTTCTTGTTGTGTTGATGTTTGAGTTTGTTGAGGTGGAGCTGGAGCCGTGGAGGAGATCACTGCTCATGATGATGTTTCTTTACCTAAACTCACATTTCTCCACATGAAAATAGAAACTTCTCTGAGCTCTAAATGTTTGTTGGATATTTGTGTTGATGTGTTTGTGTGTTGTTGTTTGGGCCTTAACAGAGAAATCACCACCTTTATCACTGAGATTTGTTTTCACTGTGGAAACTAAGAAATCTATAATCATAGTACATTGATACTGTTGAATCACATATAAGGTCTATGAAGTTTGATCAAAGTGTAAATATCATGATAATTATCAGTGAGGAAGTGATTGATTTAGGTGAAACAATGTGATTGTTTGATGTGAATCTGCATGAAATCACTGAACAAAAGTAATTTAACAAACTTTACTGATTCAATATGTGACCAAATCCATTGTAATGTTTCATATTTGTATAATTTGTCTCTTGCACGAACTCAATAAACTACAATGAATTGCAGGACCAGTGTTTGTTCAGTTCCTCTTTGCTCCTGTAGCAGTGGCCTAACATCGCCATCTAGTGGCCTTGTTGAATCACAGCAAGCTCCTGTTAAAAAATATCCAGTCAGAAGTGACATGAATAAATAGAAAAGGAAAACAAGTTGAATCTGAATTAGTTTTAAGATATTAGATATTTTTGCTCATCTTACTGTTATAAATAAAACTCACAAGGTTCATTTATTTATTGTTTGACACAGGGTTGTATAAGAAGATGAAACACCATGAGAATAGTTTTATTTTCATGACTTCTTATATATTCACAAATTTCCTTTATAAATGGCAAAAAGCAAAGTATAACCAAAACTCCTCCTTTTATAGTGTTGTAGCAAGTATCCAGTGAGTGGTTAGATGAATAAGTAAAGATAAATATACAAACAGACAATAACACTGTTGATGCTGAGACGTCAGACTGTGGATTATTTGGGGAAAGATATTTATTCAGAGGGATGAAGTAATAATAAATGTGTTGTCCTCAGCAACATGAACTTCCTTGTTTCTTCTACTTCTTAAAGAAAACACTATTTCTGTTTTCTGCACATTTGTACTTATCCTCCACATTATAGATAGAAATACTGGACTTTTTACTTCACTACAGTGACTGCTATTCTCCCTTTTCAGATCAAGACAACACAGACAACCCTCCCTGTTCTTCCTGCTTTCAAACAAAGTGAGCTGCACCCTGTTCATGTGTTTCCTTGTTCCCTCACTTGTTGTTTAGATCAGAGCTCAAACTGGTTTCTGTTCCAGGAAAGTGAAACTCAGACAGTCATTGTCTGTGAGAAGTGAAAGTCAGACTGTTGGACAGAGACTGTGAGGAGGTGAAATGGCGCAGAAAGGAGTTCATCTGGACCAGGAGACCTTCTCTTGTTCCATCTGTCTGGATCTACTGAAGGATCCAGTGACTATTCCCTGTGGACACAGCTACTGCTTCAACTGTATTAAAACCCACTGGGATGAAGAGGATGTGAAGAAAATCTACAGCTGCCCTCAGTGTAGGAAGGACTTCACACCGAGGCCTGACCTGGTGAAAAACACCATGTTAGCAGCTTTAGAGGAGGAGCTGAAGAAGACTGGACTCCAAGCTGCTCCTGCTGATCACTGCTATGCTGGACCTGAAGATGTAGCCTGTGATGTCTGCACTGGGAGAAAACTCAAAGCTGTCAAGTCCTGTCTGACGTGTCCGGCCTCCTACTGTGAGAAACACCTGCAGCCTCATTATGAAGCAGCTCCATTACAGAAACACAAGCTGGTGGAGCCCTCCAAGAAGCTCCAGGAGAACATCTGCTCTCGTCATGATGAGGTGATGAAGATGTTCTGCCGCACTGATCAGCAGTGTATCTGTTATCTCTGCCCTGTGGATGAACATAAAGGCCACGACACAGTCTCAGCTGCAGCAGAAAGGACTGAGAAGCAGAGAGAGCTGGAGCTGAGTCGACAAAACATCCAGCAGAGAATCCAGGACAGAGAGAAAGATGTGAAGGTGCTTCAACAGGAGGTGGAGGCCATCAATGGCTCTGCTGATAAAGCAGTGGAGGACAGTGAGAAGATCTTCACTGAACTGATCCGTCTCATGGAGAAAAGAAGCTCTGAGCTGAAGCAGCAGATCAGATCCCAGCAGGAAACTCAAGTGAGTGGAGTCAAAGAGCTTCAGAAGAAGCTGGAGCAGGAGATCACTGAGCTGAAGAGGAAAGACGCTGAGCTGAAGCTGCTGTCACACACAGAGGATCACACCCAGTTTCTACACAACTACACCTCACTGTCAGCACTCAGAAAAACTACACACTCATCCAGGATCAATATCCGTCCTCTCAGACACTTTGAAGATGTGACAGCAGCTGTGTCAGAGCTCAGAGACAAACTACAGGACCTTCTGAGAGACACATGGACAAACATCTCACTGACTGTGACTGAAGTGGATGTTTTACTGTCACCACCAGAGCCCAGGACCAGAGCTGACTTCTTAAGATATTCACAGGAAATCACACTGGATCCAAACACAGCAAACACATGGCTGGCTTTATCTGAGGGGAACAGAAGAGCAACATTTATGAGTGAAGAACAGTCTTATTCTAGTCACCCAGACAGATTTACTGTATGGTCTCAGGTCCTGAGTAGAGAGAGTCTGACTGGACGTTGTTACTGGGAGGTGGAGTGGAGAGGAGGAGTTTATGTAGCAGTCGCATACAAGAATATCAGCAGAGCAGGAAATGAATGTGGAAACCATGACTCTCCTCCACAGAGTCCAGACCACATTCACTCAGCCTCTACATGCTGGAATTCGGCTTCACTATGTTTTTGGTTTTAACATTAAAACCACAGCAGAGTTGTGTAAACTCAAATAGACAAAGATCATTGAAGGTGCAGTTGGTAAAAATCTGTATTTTAGTTCATCACTTTCTTTAGTCTCCATGTTTGTTACTAAAAGCTCATTGCTGTTGTGTCTCTGCACTGCACAGAGATCAGCTGTCAATCAAACATTATGGGCGGGACTTTGACCTCTTGTCATTTCTTGTTGTGTTGATGTTTGAGTTTGTTGAGGTGGAGCTGGAGCCGTGGAGGAGATCACTGCTCATGATGATGTTTCTTTACCTAAACTCACATTTCTCCACAGTGATTGATTTAGGTGAAACAATGTGATTGTTTGATGTGAATCTGCATGAAATCACTGAACAAAAGTAATTTAACAAACTTTACTGATTCAATATGTGACCAAATCCATTGTAATGTTTCATATTTGTATAATTTGTCTCTTGCACGAACTCAATAAACTACAATGAATTGCAGGACCAGTGTTTGTTCAGTTCCTCTTTGCTCCTGTAGCAGTGGCCTAACATCGCCATCTAGTGGCCTTGTTGAATCACAGCAAGCTCCTGTTAAAAAATATCCAGTCAGAAGTGACATGAATAAATAGAAAAGGAAAACAAGTTGAATCTGAATTAGTTTTAAGATATTAGATATTTTTGCTCATCTTACTGTTATAAATAAAACTCACAAGGTTCATTTATTTATTGTTTGACACAGGGTTGTATAAGAAGATGAAACACCATGAGAATAGTTTTATTTTCATGACTTCTTATATATTCACAAATTTCCTTTATAAATGGCAAAAAGCAAAGTATAACCAAAACTCCTCCTTTTATAGTGTTGTAGCAAGTATCCAGTGAGTGGTTAGATGAATAAGTAAAGATAAATATACAAACAGACAATAACACTGTTGATGCTGAGACGTCAGACTGTGGATTATTTGGGGAAAGATATTTATTCAGAGGGATGAAGTAATAATAAATGTGTTGTCCTCAGCAACATGAACTTCCTTGTTTCTTCTACTTCTTAAAGAAAACACTATTTCTGTTTTCTGCACATTTGTACTTATCCTCCACATTATAGATAGAAATACTGGACTTTTTACTTCACTACAGTGACTGCTATTCTCCCTTTTCAGATCAAGACAACACAGACAACCCTCCCTGTTCTTCCTGCTTTCAAACAAAGTGAGCTGCACCCTGTTCATGTGTTTCCTTGTTCCCTCACTTGTTGTTTAGATCAGAGCTCAAACTGGTTTCTGTTCCAGGAAAGTGAAACTCAGACAGTCATTGTCTGTGAGAAGTGAAAGTCAGACTGTTGGACAGAGACTGTGAGGAGGTGAAATGGCGCAGAAAGGAGTTCATCTGGACCAGGAGACCTTCTCTTGTTCCATCTGTCTGGATCTACTGAAGGATCCAGTGACTATTCCCTGTGGACACAGCTACTGCTTCAACTGTATTAAAACCCACTGGGATGAAGAGGATGTGAAGAAAATCTACAGCTGCCCTCAGTGTAGGAAGGACTTCACACCGAGGCCTGACCTGGTGAAAAACACCATGTTAGCAGCTTTAGAGGAGGAGCTGAAGAAGACTGGACTCCAAGCTGCTCCTGCTGATCACTGCTATGCTGGACCTGAAGATGTAGCCTGTGATGTCTGCACTGGGAGGAAACTCAAAGCTGTCCAGTCCTGTCTGACGTGTCCGGCCTCCTACTGTGAGAAACACCTGCAGCCTCATTATGAAGCAGCTCCATTACAGAAACACAAGCTGGTGGAGCCAACCAAGAAGCTCCAGGAGAACATCTGCTCTCGTCATGATGAGGTGATGAAGATGTTCTGCCGCACTGATCAGCAGTGTATCTGTTATCTCTGCCCTGTGGATGAACATAAAGGGCACGACACAGTCTCAGCTGCAGCAGAAAGGACTGAGAAGCAGAGAGAGCTGGAGCTGAGTCGACAAAACATCCAGCAGAGAATCCAGGACAGAGAGAAAGATGTGAAGGTGCTTCAACAGGAGGTGGAGGCCATCAATGGCTCTGCTGATAAAGCAGTGGAGGACAGTGAGAAGATCTTCACTGAACTGATCCGTCTCATGGAGAAAAGAAGCTCTGAGCTGAAGCAGCAGATCAGATCCCAGCAGGAAACTCAAGTGAGTGGAGTCAAAGAGCTTCAGAAGAAGCTGGAGCAGGAGATCACTGAGCTGAAGAGGAAAGACGCTGAGCTGAAGCTGCTGTCACACACAGAGGATCACACCCAGTTTCTACACAACTACACCTCACTGTCAGCACTCAGAAAAACTACACACTCATCCAGGATCAATATCCGTCCTCTCAGACACTTTGAGGATGTGACAGCAGCTGTGTCAGAGCTCAGAGACAAACTACAGGACCTTCTGAGAGACACATGGACAAACATCTCACTGACTGTGACTGAAGTGGATGTTTTACTGTCACCACCAGAGCCCAGGACCAGAGCTGACTTCTTAAGATATTCACAGGAAATCACACTGGATCCAAACACAGCAAACACATGGCTGGCTTTATCTGAGGGAAACAGAAGAGCAACATTTATGAGTGAAGAACAGTCTTATTCTAGTCACCCAGACAGATTCACAACATGGTCTCAGGTCCTGAGTAGAGAGAGTCTGACTGGACGTTGTTACTGGGAGGTGGAGTGGAGAGGAGAAGTTTATGTAGCAGTCGCATACAAGAATATCAGCAGAGCAGGAAATGAATGTGGATTTGGATTCAATGACAAATCTTGGGGGTTATGTTGTGAAAACAACAGTTTCACATTTTGGTTCAACAAGATCCAGACTCCAGTCTCAGGTCCTCAGTCCTCCAGAATCGGTGTGTACCTGGATCACAGAGCAGGTATTCTGTCCTTCTACAGCAGGGGTCTCAAACTCAAATGAGCTGGGGGCCACTGCTGGCACTGTCATCTCAGTGGAGGGCCACTAAAGTTTTCAAGACGAATATAAAAAAAAATCACAAATATTTCTGAAAACGGGGTCTATTTTCAAATATTGTACGATAATTAGGGCTGTCAAACGATTAAAATTTGTAATCCTTTAATTTCCTGAGTTAATCACATAGTATTTTTCTTTTTTGCTTGAAATACCAGCAAGATGAATGGAAAGCATAAGAAACATCCAGATCTGGACGTTTCTTATGCTTTCCATGCGGTATTATCAGCTGTCAGAGAGAGAGAGCAGCCTCGTTTGGTGACAAGAAGAACAAGTTCTCTAGTGTAGGAACATGAGGAGAAAAAACATATGCAAGTTTTCTGCATCATAAGAACCCCCCCTCCCACACACACACACACACACCACCCCCCTCCACCCCTCCCTCACCAGGCTGAATGAACGGGAGATTGGGGGGGGATGTCATAGAATGGTGTTTTTGTGAACAGTATAACGAACAGGTAAATTATGGCAAAAATGAGTGTGATGTTTGATTTGTTTGGGTGTAGTGATTCTTTTATCTCTTATGTTTATGTTTTGAATATTTTATTATGCTCATGATGGTGCTTGCCTACTTACCTGTTTTGAACTGTTCCGTGAACACATCAGACTCTGACGCAAAAGCGGTGCGCCGCTAATCAGCGGGCTCGCTCGCCAGCTGTGTGCTGGCAACCTAATAAAGAGAACGCCATGGTGGAGAGAACAGACAGAGAGCCGGTCGGACGCGTCTGGGTTGGAGCAGCCTCTCACATCACCTGTCCTCCTCCGTGAAAAGGGAGAGTTCCTGCCAGCGAGACCAGGGGACGGGTCTGACCTGTGATGATTATGATGGGCCTACAACTTACCTGCTAAAGGGAAGTGACCACACTTATGTGTGTATGTGTATGTGTGTGTGGGAGTTTTAATGTGCGACCAGGCTGGCACTGATTTGCGCCTCCTCTTCACCCTACAGCGGACGGACGACGTCGTGGGTTTCGACGCTGGATCTCTGGGCCAGCCGCAGTGGATTAAGCCTTTTCCGGGAGCCCGAAAATCACGGCTGGACGATTAAGCGGACATAACTCGACTGGACTTTCATGGTGATATTGCCCCACTTCTGGTTGGATAAAAAGAAAAGAAAAACTGCTTCATTGCTTTTATCTTTCAGTTCTCAAGTTGATTTTGACTCTTTAAAAAAAAAAATAAAGACAAATCAAAAGTCACAGTGCCGTGATTGTCATTATATTGTGAACAATACAACAAAATTAAAAGTGCTGCTCTGTTCGGTAGACTTGTAGTCAAGACCGCCTAATCCGAGACCAAGACACTACCAAGACCAGAGAGTATCAAGACCAAGACCAAGACCAAGACACTACCAAGACCAGAGAGTATCAAGACCAAGACCAAGACCGAGACACTACCAAGACCAAGACCAGTTCAGCTCAAGACCAAGACCAGAGAGTATCAAGACCAAGACCAAGACCAAGACCAAGACCAAGACCAAGACCAAGACCAGAGAGTATCAAGACCAAGACCGAGACACTACCAAGACCAGAGAGTATCAAGACCAAGACACTACCAAGACCAGAGAGTATCAAGACCAGAGAGTATCAAGACCAAGACACTACCAAGACCAGAGAGTATCAAGACCAGAGAGTATCAAGACCAAGACACTACCAAGACCAGAGAGTATCAAGACCAAGACACTACCAAGACCAGAGAGTATCAAGACCAGAGAGTATCAAGACCAAGACACTACCAAGACCAGAGAGTATCAAGACCAGAGAGTATCAAGACCAAGACACTACCAAGACCAGAGAGTATCAAGACCAGAGAGTATCAAGACCAAGACACTACCAAGACCAAGACCAAGACACTACCAAGACACTACCAAGACCAGAGAGTATCAAGACCAAGACACTACCAAGACCAAGACCAAGACACTACCAAGACCAAGACCAAGACACTACCAAGACACTACCAAGACCAAGACACTACCAAGACCAGAGAGTATCAAGACCAGAGAGTATCAAGACCAAGACACTACCAAGACCAAGACCAAGACACTACCAAGACACTACCAAGACCAGAGAGTATCAAGACCAAGACCAAGACCAAGACCAAGACCAGTTCAGCTCAAGACCGAGACCGAGACCAAGACCAAAAAAAAAAAAAAGAAGAGGGAAAAAAATCTAGTTAGACCATATTTTGCTATAGGGTTCAGCTGCTTAGTTTAAATATGAGATTGTATTATTTCAACTACAGGCATAACAATACATGTCTTGTGTGTGAACTCACTAATGTTCATTATTGGACAAACTGATTAATCCAGGTGTGTCTGACCATTGTGACTACTCAGACACACCTGGATTAATCAGTTGGTCCAATAATGTAAGACAGGAAATGAAGGAGCTGGCTTATTTCAGGAAGTAGTGGAGCTGTGCATAAAGCCCATTAAAAGGAAACTATGCAAGTCTGGTCGCTTTCCTCTGTTTTACTAACCTTCCTCTCGGCCATGTGCATTTGTTTACAACGAAGTCCTCTCCTTGCCTTTAAATCCGCCGCGCGCGGGAGGCGCACGTTTTATTTCACGTGGAAGAGGGAGGCAATTGACTGCCCAGCTCGCAGTGTGCACACGTCACCAAGACTTCACAGGCAGGTTTTCACAGTTCCAGGCACATTTAAATGCAATTAATAATCACAATAACCCCTATTTATTGTAACTATCTGAATCAGCACATACACGTATATCTATATCGATTGTCCCGTCACACTGATGACAGATCAAAGGCTGTCTGCATGTGTAATGGAAACTCAGCCTGACTGAATTAACACAGATGAAACCAGGGAGGGACTGGGACAAAAAAGCAGCCGTGGATGTCCCAAGAGCAGGACTGTGAGGATGGATTACTGCATGTTGCTGCTGTGTTGACACTACACACTGTGCCGTTGCGATGATCCGCTATATTTATTTATTTACTTATTGATTTATTAGCGGGCGAGCGGCCGCATCGTCACGCGACCATAACAAATAAAACTGAAAACAAATAAACTATCATCTCTCACAGCAAGTGAGACGGGAGGAAACTGATGTTCTGGTCCGGTCCAAGCTGGCAGTGTCCGGTCGCGTGAACAGACCTCACGGGCTGATGATGCAAAAGTAGTCTGGGAGGGAGGAGGTTATGATGTTATCCAGGTTTGCTCTGACATATTGAGAGCTGTTGCCCAGTAAAAAAAACAAAAACAAAACACACACACACACACACACACACACACACACACACACACACACACCTTTTCCATTAATAAAGACACTCATATTTAGTAACCTATATTTAAACCCGTGTGCACAGATCACAACATAACAAACAGCTGTGCGTAACGGAGGCATCACGGAGCGTCTCTCTTTTTCTTTTTTCTTTAGAATTTACCTGAGATGGGAGATGTGAATATCTGCTCACTATCTGATGCCGAGGCTGATAGTGGTTTGCTGTGAGAGATGATAGTTTATTTGTTTTCAGTTTTATTTGTTATGGTCGCGTGACGATGCGGCCGCTCGCCCGCTAATAAATCAATAAGTAAATAAATAAATATAGCGGATCATCGCAACGGCACAGTGTGTAGTGTCAACACAGCAGCGACATGCAGTAATCCATCCTCACTGTCCTGCTCTTGGGACATCCACGGCTGCTTTTTTGTCTCAGTCCCTCCCTGGTTTCATCTGTGTTAATTCAGTCAGGCTGAGTTTCCATTACACATGCAGACAGCCTTTGATCTGTCATCAGTGTGACGGGACAATCGATATAGATATACGTGTATGTGCTGATTCAGATAGTTACAATAAATAGGGGTTATTGTGATTACAGGGGTTAAAGCAAAAACAAATCCCCCCCACTCAGCGTTCCTTCGTCCGGTGTGCATTATTGTCGTCATTTTTGCCTTGTATTTTAAACCTGATGAAGGAACCTTGTTCTAAAAGTGTTGTTTCTTTGATTCTTCAATAAATGATTCTGCATATGCATAAACCTGAAGATGCACACTGCCTGCAAACTCTGAATTGGTCAAAAAGGTGAGTCACCAAACCCCTGTAGGGGGGTCTGGGGGTATTCCACCCCAGAAAAAAATTGTGATTTTAACACATAAATGAAGCATTCTGGTGTACTCTGAGAAGAACATTCTGGTGTACTCTGGTGTTCATTCTGGTGTACTCTGTTTCAGATAGAAAAAAAAAAAACATTGATTAGGCCTACTGACTAAGGTTCCTATCATTGTAAGGCAACAAGGCCAGAATGGCTGGAGTGTATGAAACTTAAACTGAACTCAGAACTGGTCTAGTGGGGAGCAAAAACAAATCTCATATTAATCTATGGGTCTGGACCTGGTCTGGACCAGCCATTCAAGGGCCGTTTCCTCTGCTGTTTGTCCGTGCAGCGCTGCACCGCGGGCGCGGACATGCACGGTAAAAAAAAAGAAAAAAAAGAAACCAAATGCGCGCCGTTACGTCCGCTCGGACCGCGGCGGCGGACCAACATATGACCAATAGGTCCGCCGTCCGCTCGTGCCGACGTCAACAGCAGCAGGAGAGCCAACGCTACTACGTACCGGTATAGACCGGTATAGACCAGTATAGACCGGTATAGACCGGTATGGACCGGTATCTGCCTCCAGCGAGTGACAGTCACGTCACCGGGCTCATACGTGCAGGCAGGCCCGGGTTGCCAGGTAGTGCGAAAAATATCCCCCACACTCTTACTTTTTTACTTCACTGATTAGCAGGAGAAATTACCGACCGGGAGCCGACCCCCCCCCCCCCCGCCCGCCAGCCGTTGAGAACCACTAGGTTAATACAACGGTCCTGGCTAGTTTTATTGGTTGAGAGCAGCGTTAGTAAACCTCAACAAAAACACGTGTAGCCTTTTTTTTCTCCCCTCATTTTTTCTAATTGACGGAAATCCGTCGCGGCGACGGAGAACTTTAACCCCTGTCTGATTATTATTATTATTATTATTATTAATGAATTGCATTTAAATGTGCCTGGAACTGTGGAAATCTGCCTGTGAGGTCTTGGTGACGTGTCTGCACTGCGCGCTGGGCAGTCAAAATACCAGTCCGCTGGCTGCACTTCGCCTTGCGCTGAGATTAGACCAGGTTGGAGCTGGCGAGCTTTCGGCGCACTCTCCGCGCGGTCTATCGGCAACAAATTGTCACTGCGCCACGGTGAATCTGTCGACACCTCCCCCTGCTGCGCGGCCACTCCCATCTCAGCGCACAGCACTGCATGAAAAGTGGGATTTTCGACAGTTAGCGGCACTGTAGATTGTCGTGGAAGTTCAGGTTTGCGAATGCATACGACAATTTGCAGGAAACACCCACAACTGTCGGGAATTGTCGTGAATTGTCAGAAATTGTGCTGGGCAGTTTCCCCCCCATCACCCCCCTCTCCCTAATTCAAGGGAAGGCTTTAACATGTAAATGATCATGCTGTGAGCTATACAAATGCAAATCAATGTAGCTTGGTAGCAGGAGGAGTGTTATTCCAGGTAAGATTTTTCTAAAAGGTATTAACTTCATTTTAATCCTTATAAAACCCACTGTCAATTTAAAACATCCACAAAAAGTTTTTATGCATTTGAACACATTTTGTCAATACTGAGAAGTACGCTGGTGTATTAGGGCCATATGTAAAAAAACAAAAACAAACAAACAAAAAAAACCCAACTATTTTAAAAGAAATATATTCAGAGAAAAAACAAACAAATTGACTTTAATCATCATCTAAATAGGTTTTTAAAAATTATGTAAAATGTGTTATCTACTACAATGTTATGTAAAAAATATTAATACAACAACCACAACAGTGAAAAGCAACCACATTTTAACTAGACAATTTAAATGGGACTTTTCCCAGGTTTGTCTAATGAATACAACTTTGAACATATATTTTGGAATGAGTGTTGAGAGATGGGCAAACCACATCTCGCGAGTTCTTCCATATAACAATGAACCCCCTGTGATTGGAGGACCCGACGAGACTCATCCAATCACGTGAGGTCATGGGCGGGACTAACACGGAAGTACTTGCAAGGAGTTCTTCGCTTGTCTGAAGAGCCTGGTGATGCGAGGCTACAAGGAGTAAACAGACTTCTTCACAACTTTTTCTAACTTTGCTGATTCGTTGACTACAATGGCTGGACAGCGTCTTAACCATAGACATACTTCGCCTCCCCCTCAACTCCTCTGCGTGGACGCGAACACCTTTCCACAGCAAGTCGGCAGACCGACGAGAGGAGAGTGCTTTTGAACGCTGTTAGTGGGCTGTCTCGTCAGATAACTACCGCCGACACAGACTCGGACTGACTGCCTTCATGCCTTGGAGATGAAAAACAGGCCAGAGGAGCCCAACTCTAAGAGGAAAAGACGGATGCAATCCCCAAATTGCGGTAAGAATATGTTCGGTGCCTGCTTGCTAAGCTAAGTAGCCTCAAAGTAAAGCTTTCTTTCCGTAGCCCAAGCTAAAAGTAGCCTGAACCAGTGTGTTGCTTTATCAAACTGTGTTTCTGTGTATTTACAGGATGCAGTACGCCGTCTTCACAACTCTGAGGCAACTTGGAGGAGCTACAAACCAGAGCAAGGGTAAGATTTAAAGAATAGGCTATGTGTTCATTCTGCTGCATAAGGAAAAACGTAAACAGATACTCATCTTAACCGTACATTTTGTTTTCACAGACTGACCTCGTGACCACTGTGCCTGATGCCGATAAAGACACTATTGTGTGTAAGTAACGTTTAGTACTTTCTGCTTACTGTTCAATGTAAGGGGATGCATGTTAATGCTGTGCCTAAGTGTATCTGTGTTATACTTGCAGCGCAGGCGGAAGCTGTGAAAAGGTCTCTGGAGCTCTGCAGCCTCACATTCAGAGGCAAATCCTAAATACAGGGCAACACACCACAGATGTTTACAACATGGACAAAATTAAAAAAGAGTGTCATCTGTTACCTACATCCCAGACGCAGCAAACAGAGCTGTGCCGTATGATCATGGAGGAGAATGCTGTGTGTTGTGTTTTGTGCTATGTATACATACATTTTTTATTATTATTTATGCCAATAAAGCTCTTTCTGTGAATAAACATGTTGCTGGCAATTTTTCTTTGCTCAATAAATTCATGTCCATAGGATAACAATATTTCAACCAATTAGGAGTCATTTTCCTAATTTAAAAGTAGCCTATATGTCAACCAATCGCGAGTCATTTTTCTAGTTTAAAAGTATACATATGAACCAATCACAAGTCATTTTCCTAGTTTAAAAGTATACATATCAACCAATCACGAGTCATTTTCCTAGTTTAAAAGTATATATATCAACCAATCCCGAGTCATTTTTCTGGTTTAAGAGTAGTGGTTTCAACCAATACTGAGTGAGGCCATTCAAGCCCCGCCTGGCTGCTGCTGTTCATATGCTGATTAGAGCCATTAACGCCTTCTGACCCGGCGCTGTTTCGCCGCGATTCATATGCTAATTAGCCCCTCCACCAGTGGTTCGTTTCCGTCAGTATGTGGCACGGACGAACGCGACGTTTGTAGTCCATAAATTGTCGTTAATTGCCGGTAATTAGGGAAATCTGCGGGCGTTTACGGGGACGAAAATCCCACTTTTCATGCTGTGCAGCAGTCTGCCAATTTACCGAATCAGCACGTTGTTGCACTGGAGGAAAATGCCACTGCGCCAGGGCTCGCCCCGCTGCGCCCCCCTGAGTTGCGCCAGGAAAATAGGGCCCCGAATGTGGATGAGACGTCGCTGGTAAAAGCAGCGTCGTCTTTAAGGGGTCACGACCTCGAGTGTTTGGGAACCCTGAATCAAAGCGAGGTGAGACAGTTTGGAGAGGAGAGAGACCGACTTCCTGATTCCTGCTGCTCCAGCGGAGGAGCTGGGAAGTACACGCTTTGCTTGAGGGCACAACAGCTGCCAAGGGAGGTAAAAATGAAACATAGTCTTCCACTTTAAAAGAATTAAAGCACTTTGCTGCATTTGATGTTTTTTTTCTCTTTTTTTTCATCCGTCTCCTAATTTGCTCGACGACGACGAAGACGCAGAATCCCACAAGTGGCGTGGAAACAACTTTGTACTTTATCTTCACTCTGCGAGAGCAACTTTTGACAAGTGTCATTGTCAGTCACTCCTCATGATCACGTTATATAATGAAACCTGTATTTCCTCTTGACACTCCCTCATCTGTCTCTCCTTTATTCTTATAGGATTCATTACATCGCGGCTGCGCTCCCTCTCCTGTCTGAACTCTCGTCTCTCAGCTGTCACAAGATCTTAAAATGAGGCCAGAGGTTCATCTGAGGTTCCCCGATCTCTCTCTCTCTTTCTGTCTCACACACTATTTCAATACCGTTTTGTCTCTTAAGCAGATCTCGTGCTGTGTGTGAGAAGAAGCTACACTTTGAGTGTAGTTTTTCATGTGCTCTTATCCTCTGGTGTTCGAAAGATTATAATGAAGTGAATGTGTATTGAACTAGTTTACGGTTTACACTTTATTCCCTCTAAAGGCCACAATTTATGGGACTATATCAAAGACGAAAAGAGGATAATATGCATAAAAGGTCAGTCCAGAGATGCTGGCGAGAACTTTATATAACTTTATATATGATTCTGTCTCTTCCATACATGCCTTTATCTGTACTGGAGTTGTTGCAGAGCATACAGTAGCCTACATATGGAAACCCCAACAACCACTGTCCTCCATGGAGTTCTGGATCAATTGAGATGCTTTGTGGCGCTGTATGTTCTCACTATTGACCATGATTGTCTTTCAGTTCGGATTAACATTGTT
Source organism: Trachurus japonicus (assembly GCF_045865225.1). Lineage (NCBI taxonomy): Eukaryota > Metazoa > Chordata > Actinopteri > Carangiformes > Carangidae > Trachurus > Trachurus japonicus. The sequence goes on along the minus strand of NW_028221131.1, from coordinate 119,209 downwards.
ACAAAACAAGACATGCTACGGAGGGTAAATTCACCTTACCCAAAGTAAAAACAAACAAGATGAAAAGCACGGTAATGTATAGGGCCATGGTGATATGGAACATATTATCCAAGAACATAACAAATACAGATTTAAAGAGCTATTGAAAGAACATTTATTAGTCAAACAGCCTCTATCTAGCTGAAGCTATTTGGCACAATTAATTAGTGTTTGTCTGATTTACTTGAAATATCTTCAGTCTGCTTGTGTATTGGGTACTGTGTCTGTAAGTTAATGTAATTATGAGGAACAAATGTCTTTGAACATCTGATTATTTCACAACTATGGTTAATAGCTACACTGTGGAAATGAATAAGGTCCAGTAATATGTATATGTTGTTTGTATTGTTTATGTTTTGTTGTTTTGTCTTGTTTTGTCCTGTAGATCGTTGTGAGTTGTTGTGGTTATGGATGTTGTTATTTTTGTATTTATCGACTGCAATGGACAGTTCATCTGTGAAAGTAGACTCCAGGAAGAATAGCGATGGCCTTTGCCAAAGCTAACGGAGATCTAAATAAATGAAATGAAACACTGCATCAATGCTTCACGATCAGTGATTGGTTCCCTCGTGGCGACTCTGATTTTACCAATTAGTTTCCAACATGAAGCTGATGTTAATTTAATTTGAGAGGGTGGACTATATGGGTTTCAACTTTTATTCTGAGTAAGAGTACGTGTCACTTTTTTTCTTTTTTTTTGCCCAATATGAGTAGTTTGTAATTTAATCAATCTTTTTTTTTTTTTTGAGTTTTGTTTAATTTATGTCCAGCATGATGCATCTTCAAGTCTGGAGCAGTGGCACCTGTTGTTGTGCTCCAAATGTTTAGTTGCAGTATCATCATGAGGATGAGCAAGGCATTACTGTAACAGCTGATTAGGAGAAGCTATTTCCCATCAGAGGGATGTTGATGCTTGACATGTAGAACAGAGTCTAGACTTTACATTTGCAGAAAGGGAGAGGGTTTCAGCACGTACAGGTCTATAAAGTAGCATTTTCCTCATGATCATCTTGCAGTCTTTCCACATAAATGCATGAATCTACACATCATTAGCAGACATGACTCAGAATAAATCTATAAATATGCACACCTAGGTGTACACGCTGCAGCTCTGAAATCTTTTTGCGGGTCGTCTCCACGCCGCGGAGCCCTCGCGAACCTTTGCACGTCTCACTGGGACCGGTTTAAATGACCGAACCCGTGGGACGGAGGAGCAGATTTTTGATGCTTTTACCAGAAGCGCAGTCGTCTTTGATCGTCTGTTTTCAAAGCCCGGCTCACACGGCTCCTCGTCTGCATCTTGGCAAAGGCCTGAGGAGAGCTGCCAAACACACGGGCCACTGAACCGCTGTGGGATTTGAATAAATGTTTCTGGAATCACTGCTTCCTTGTTAAAAGAATTTTTTTTTTTAAAAAGGGAGATGATACGGTAGCTCTGCTTGTTTTGGATGTTATGATGCTGGGAGAGAAACAAGGGCCAAAGATAAATCAAACAAAAAAAAAAGGTTTAGAGGAGCTTGGTTATGCAAATTAAACAAGGCAATTAATGTTGCTGGATGAAAACGGAGGATGTGAATCAAACAGTGATGCTCGTTTATTTATCTAATCAAAGGCTACAACAGAGATTTGTCTTTGAGTCATCACAGACTCAGATCTTATAATGACCGAGCAAAGCTGATCTTCAGTTAGTCACAGGAAAACAAAAACTAAAAACTAAATGCACCTCCAATAGGGCTGGGACGATATGCTTTTCTCCCGATTCCATTCTTCTACGATTTTTTGGATGGCGATTCGATTTAAATTGCGATCCTACGATATTGCCGATTCTCTTGATTTTTAGTCTTTAGCATTTTTAACATTTATCTGCACACAAACACTGTAGGAGCCTATAAATTAACATAATCCATTATAAAGTGAACTTAAACCCTTTTCAAAACCTGGACTCTCTGGATGTAAAAAAGGTGAACAAATGCACATTGCACAATATTTTTAAAAAAAATTTCAAAAAAATGTTTTTTTGTAAAAGTAAAATGTAATGAGAATGTGTCAGATTAATTTAAGGAATAAAATATAGCACATCATCGTTTTTAAAAAAAAATTTTTTATTCTATATGAGCTAAAAAGAATCAGTCACTTAATCTGTCAGAGAAAAGCTCAAATTGTTAATTCTAAGAGAGGATCATTACCCAATATAACTACACAACAAACTTTTTTAAGGGTTGATCTGAAAGGTTAGAAACTCTGTGACAGGGAAGACAGGAAGCATATTTCTAAATTATTAATCCCCAAAATAACTGCTTCAGTCTGTGGGTCTCACCTCAGCAACCAATCAAGATAAGAGATGCTGGAAACCAGTGACTTTTTTTAATATACTGTAGCTGAAGAAGGGGAGGTTGACGTGTGATTCATTATTGAGCAAAAGTGCAAGAGATTCGTCTGAAGTTTCACATATAAAACGAGTCGTGGCTTTCAAGAGAGGAGCGGTCTGAATTTAAAATCACTGCGGGATCTTTTTATGCCACTAATGTGCCGCGTCTTTTGATGCCAACGACACTTCCTGTCAGGTCGGGCTGGTTCACAGCATAATCACAGCTACAGGACGGATGAAGACCTGCACAGCGCTCCTGGTTCCTTCGCCCAGAAAAGTCACTCGATTTAGAAATAAACAAATAAATGTCGGGGAGCAGATGGGAGCAGCAGAGGTCCTGCCTCCCATCAGCCCTTCGTTAGCCCGCCGGGCTAATTACAGGCTGGAAGTGACATGTATAGAGCCTAATAATACACAGGGGTGACAAGAGATGAGCCTGTTCAACTCACAGCTCAAACCAGCACAGTTTCCTACACGGGCAAATCAGAGCAGCTCAACACAGCTGGTCGAGAGTGGAAAAAGGAAACACACACATTCACACATGCACACACTGATGTTCATATACAGTGGCTAACATTAATAAAGGCAAAGCTGGTTCAATTGTAAGTGAATCAATGTGTCAGGAAAAATCCTTCTGTTCATTTAACTTTCACCAAGACTGACTCGTCACTAATTATTATAGGCTATACCTCATAGAGTAGAATCTATGAGGTATAGCCTATAATAAACAGGTTATGTTCACAGCTGGTGTGTTTTTAAGGTGCAGCTTTGGTTAAAAATATATGAAAAGAAGAAAAACAGGTCAACATTTTTTATGTTTAACATTAATCCATTGTAAAGGTGCTGTAACATAAACTATAAACATTTATTGATGAACAAATACATTGTCAATGTTTTGCAGAATTATTTCTTCTTTTTACAAATAAATCGGGATTGTTTTTATCATCATAACCAATTATATGTTCCTATGCAGTTCAAATGTATCCTATGAATTAAATATAGGCTTTTTTTATTTAATTTCTTTTTTAAACCACGTCAAATGAAAATCCACAGGTGTAGTTTGAGGCCCTGGGTGTGTTCAACCACCATAATAACCCTCTGTTATTCTTCCCCAGTCTATGTGAGAGTGAGCTGCAGAGGGGAAACAACGTTCAGGTTCAAAAGTTCAGATATGGGCGTAGGAGAAGAAGAAGAAACACGAGCTCCCAGTGCCTCATGGGAGTTGTAGTTGAGACCGTGGCAGAAGAAACGTGTGACTGTGGCTCGTGGTTGTGAATGAGGGCGGCTGCATCACATCCCCAAGGTTCGTTTCAGCTTTTAGACGCTTTTCATTTGCTGTGCTACGGGGCTGTAGAGGTTTCTGTTGAGGTTTTGTTTTTTCTCTTTCTTTAAAGGTTCATGAGGCAAGAAATGCACGTGAGTTTTAAGTTTTTTACTGCTAATGGGCGATGAAGCGTTCAAAACCAAAAAGAATGAGCCCACCCGCGTATCTCTCCGTGGCCTTGAACAGGCTGTGTGCTGCATAATGAGCTGCAATTCTGGGTCCGAATTTCCCGCGCTGTCCGCGGATGTGACGTCAAATGACGCTGCAGCTTCTGCTTTCCTCCGCTTGCGCCCAGCGGTCGGCGGATGTCTTGCAGCCTGAACAGTTACGTGAGCAGCGAGTAGAGAAATAACGTCACTTTCTTACATTTTAATATTTTTTCATGCGAGAAAGTGACAGTTTAGATTCCCAATCTGTTGTCAGTTTATCCAAATAACGTCTGACTAAGTAGATTTGCTCCGACATTTTTCGGAGGAGTGCAGAGCCACACACACGCAGCAGCAGCAGCAGCAGCAGCAGCAGCAGCAGCAGCAGCAGCTCGTCACAGAGGCTGCAGCCGGGGAGCTGAGCTCATCGGCCGGTCAACCTCTGTCCTCCTCCCAGGGAAGAAAACCAGCCCAGTAACTTCCCCACAGGTTTTTAGAGGTTTTCTGCCGGCTGGTTGAATTGTTTTTAGGAGATAAATGCTGGTCTCAGTGATGAAATCTAACAGTGGCACTGTGGCAGTCGCATTAGTTCATTTGAATGAAAAGTGAAGCTTCAGGTGTGTGTGAGCAGCGCAGCCTTGGGGCTCTGTACGTACAACAATCACCATATTTAGGCTACTTCAATAAATAAATAAATAGTTTTACAATGAGGCAGAGATGAGAGACAGTGAAGCTGTTCTTTTTTCCTGTGAGAGACTGCTGCGGCGGACCCAAACCAAACTGTGGCGGCTGATTAATGTAAAACACTGGTATAGTAACGTTGTGCCGTTTCCAATTCAGCCACAGTGTCACTGTCACAGCATCAACTGCAGCTGTGGAGAGTTGATGCGCTCCCGCACCAGCTTGGCTGATGCTGCAGTAACCCTGACGGCCGCTACGGCCGTTGTATCGCTAAGGAGTTTTTTCCTTCATCTTGCCTCAAGCTCCTTTAAACAAAATATAATTTATTTTTCCCTTCAAAACAATTTAAAATAACTTAACCAAATAGCAAAAAATAAAAAAGCCGCTCAGGCCTCAGGTGCCGCTCACACTCAGTAGAGTTACGCAATGAGGCAGCGTAGCCTCGGCCTCCCTTGGCGGACATGTACAGTACCTATTAGCAGTTGCTAACGGCGGTTAGCAGTTGGTTAAAGTGTAAGAAGTTGATTATGAGCGTTAGCAGTTGGTTAGCATTATCAGTGTTAGGATTGGTCTGAGATTAGTGTTACACACAGGAAGCAGAAAACCCTTCAAAATAAAACACCCTTGGAAGATTCAGAGATGTAAATCAAATAGCCTATGAATGTGTTAATAATGTAATTTCATTATAATATAGGTTAATAATCTAAGATGACTGATCCAGGCTCATGAGTGTAATTAGTCACCTCCCTCCCCCCAGTTGGTTCCTTCACAGTTTGGAGAATCAAATCCTAAAATGTTGAATCCACAGTAAAAGCAGTGGATGAACTGACAGATGATCTCTATTTTCATCTCTGTCTCTCTGTGTCTCTCCAGGTAAATCCCACCTGGCCATCGTCCAGAAGGTGAACAACGAGGTGCTGGGATTGGTCACGCTGAGGGACGTGGTCGATGAGAACACAGGGGTAGACGATGAGGGAAATTTGCAGATCACTGGCCCCCCCATTCTAACCACTGGCCCAGGACAATAGGTATCCATCCCATATTAAGGAAAAACAACACATCCCAGCCAGTTCCTGCCGTCTCGCCATCGAGGCTGGAACTTTCTTATATACCGATACCAATACTAGTACATTTCCACGATTCTTGACAATTATTCGACACCACGGTTTAAGAAGGACAAAAAACTGCTTCTAAATCCACCAGGAACAATTTAAGACCACCCCCAAGTCTCTACGACGTTCCGTTCAAAAGTTACCCGGAAGTGACCCGGAAAGGGTGATTCATTGCTAATTTTAGAATCAGCGTACCCCAAAATGGGGGGGTAGCCAAAGTTTCCAGTCCATGAATCACTGGGAAAGGTGATGAATCAGCAGCTCCAAAGTGGCACTCTTCCCTATTATCCCTCTGTTTTGCAAATGTGTGTATGTTCTTTAAATGGAACTGTAAAAGACAATACGGGAATAGGAAAAACAGAGCTGATTTAATGATTGGCATGGTTTGTAGAGCTCATTCAACTGCAGAAGCTCTAAAAGGAAAGGTGACAGGATTGGTCAGTAAAATAATGACAATTAAAAGATAAATAATAACAGCAATAATAATTATAATAATAAGCCATAACAGATTAGTAATGCAGAAGACAATTTAATATATGTGTTGAAAATTTAACCATTACATATGTTAACTTATGTTTTTGTGTTTGTCTTGTGTTCTCTCAGATCAAAATGAGGATCCAGAGGGTGAAGCCCACGGTGAGGGAGGAGAGGAAGAGGAAGGTGACGATGAGGTTTTTGTGGGTAAGGACATTTCATTTGTATATGTAGTTTTTACAAACAATTAGTCTGACCGGTGTTTACATGACAACATCCTCTGCCTGTAGACGCTGTTGAACTTCAGGAGGAGGAGCAGGAAGATGAGGAGGAGACTTTTCACGGGAAAGACATTTTTATTTTTTAATAACAGCTGGACGAGGAGGGACCTGAACGTTGGGGTCGCCCCCAGCACAGGGTATCCGCGGGGTCTAGAAAAGTATTAAAAGGTGATAAATCAATTTTGGGGAAATGAAGACCCTTAAAAAGTATTAAAAAGTCTTTTCACAACTTTTTAAAGTCTTAAATATTGAAGGTATTTTTTCTGAATTAGCTGTCCAAGAGTTTGAGTCCTAAAAAAACATTGTGAAAGTGTGTGAATTTATTTGTTTTATTAAAAAACAAAGATGAACCGGTTCATGAAAAAGAAAAGAAGATTGTTGTTTTTGTGAGAGTTGAGCAATGTTTTTTTATTATAAACCTTGCCTTTTATTATCCCAGCCTTTTTTGAACTCTGTTGTATCATAGTGGTCTATAGTCTTTATCACAAACTAGAACTGTTCAGTTAAAAGTGTCACTGATGTAAATGGTCACAGCTTGAAGCGGCGGTGAGGTGTTGAAAAATATTGAGAAGGTCTTGAAAAAGTCTTTAAAAGGTATTCAAATTAACTTCAAGATTCCTGTATTTACCCCCCAGCAGTTCTGACCCCTACGACCCCGGAGAGTGGCCATCAGCAGGGCCGGACCCCAGGCCACCACCCCCAAGACCTGAGCCCGCAACTTTTTTGTTTATGTTGGTGTTTTTTATTTCTAGTAGTTTGAATGTTTTTGAAATTTAATAAATTATTTTTGTTTGTTTTTATGGAAAAAATTCTCTCTCTGCCCCCTAGCAGCAGCAAATCTATTTGCTCCGTAGGTGGGTCTAGAAACGAGCCATAGGAACTTTTTGAGTCTCCAACACCGTAGCGCTGTGTTATTGTGTCTGTTTAGAGAGTCGTTGGGCGGCTTAACGCCATGACGACATACATTTTAAGTTTTATTTGGTTGTTATTGAATCTTTGTTTAAAAAATAAAAAGAATTGGAAGGTGCTGTACTGTGTCTTGGGTTGTTATTATTTAACTACTCTAAGTTTGTTACAAATTAAATGACATGTTGAAGTGTTTAAAGAAAGACAACACCAGAAACAATACATCAGATGCAACAACTGTTTTATTTGTCAATGACAAATCAACAATAAAAATAAATTAAAATAAGAGAGAATGAGAAAGGGTTACAATATAATGAACAACTAAAAAAAAACCTACAAAACCCTTTATTTTCCTTTTTTAAAAACAAAAAACAAAATATAATTTATTTTTCCTTTCAAAACAATTTAAAATAACTTAACCAAATAGCAAAAAATAAAAAAGCTGCTCAGGCCTCAGGGGGTGTGTACGGCCCTGTAGACGGCCTGATTACCTCTGAAAGCCCTCACATTCATTAAATAACCTCTGTTTTGCGTATTTGCGTATGTTCTTTCAATGCGATTGTAGAAAGACAATACGTTACTATGGAAACAGAGGTTATGTAATGAATGGGAGGGTTTTCACTGCTGGATGGAAGGGTGGAGAACATTGGTAAGTAGAATAATGACAACTCAATGATGAATAATAATGCCAATATTAATAACAATAATAATTCTTAATATTTTGATAAAGCATAACGCCGAAATTCCACTGACTGCGGAACGGCTGCAGATCCGCTGCCGTCCTCATCAGTGGCGACTTTGGTGAGGTGATCCTCACTCAGGAGGTTGTTCCTCAACCTCTTCTTCCTCCAGTCCAGGCTTCTGGGGGGGGGGTTCTCTGTCCTCCAGATCATCATCCCTCCTCTTGGTGGAAGGGAGAAGCGTGACTGTGTCTGGAGGTCCTGCATCGGGAGGTCCTGCATCTGGAGGTCCTGCATCTGGAGGCCCTGCATCTGGAGGTCCTGCATCTGGAGGTCCTGCATCTGGAGGCCCTGCATCTGGAGGTCCTGCATCTGGAGGCCCTGCATCTGGAGGTCCTGCATCTGGAGGCCCTGCATCTGGAGGTCCTGCATCTGGAGGCCCTGCATCTGGAGGTCCTGCATCTGGAGGCCCTGCATCTGGAGGCCCTGCATCTGGAGGTCCTGCGTGGTCTTCTGCGTCATTGGCAGCTCCTTAATGAGCTCACCCAGTGCGTTGTGTTCCACAAAGGCATTGTGTAGGAAAACAAGTGCGTTCTTTGGGATCCTGAGGACAGTTTCCTGTGCTAACATAGCCCCCTCCTCTCCACGTCATCCAGGACACCAGTCTGTATCACTGCAAGCCTCCACTCCATGGACATCGGACATTCCTTGGAGTAAAGCTGTACCAACTAACTGAAATTTTAGCCTTTAACAAGTGTGGTTACAGCAGGCGCGGCGCCAGGATTTCAGTTTTGGACGGGCCACAGTAAGTTTGGATGGGCCACTACTTAGGAAAAAATAACACTAACATACATAGAGTTGTAAATGATTCCTGAACGACTGGTTCGTGTCTATATTGCCCTGAAAGCACACAGCTGCTGAGACCGATGGCTGAGACGAGCTTTGACAGCGCGGTGCGCCGCTCTCTCTCCCGTTAACAGTTAATTTAGCTCACCCAGCGGACCTCTCTCTCTCCTGTTACTTATATGTGTTTAACCAAATACACGAAAAGCCAAATCAAATCAGAAATGTGTAGCCCACTTCTTTTTAACTCACAGACATTTATTTTCATAAAGTAATAAAATATCTGGACATTTTTGCCATCGTTAACATTGAGACAAAAGGCTGCAGGAATGGAAGAAGAATTCAGCAAATCATCTTATCAGCAAAAAGGCACAACAAACAGGTTTTGCACAATGGTTTGCACAGATAAGTCTTAAAATATGTGCAACACCTTCTCATCACAATCCACGCCATCTACACAGTTACGTCATCAGCTGTTATTAAAGCAGAAGTAAGTGATATATTTGTGTTAATCTAAGTCTTAAATAGTTGTATCTTCCGACAGCAATCACTTCTATAGAGTGTTTGGTCTGAAACACGGGTCTGTCAGTCACTCTGCTCTGCTCTGAGCCCAGGAGAAAACTTTCCTTGTATCCTACAACCTTTATCCAATGAGGAGAGAGAACGGCATGCAGGGCTGTGTGTGCAGCCAAGGAACGCTGTGAATGTGGCGACGTAGGGACGAGGACTGTTATGGTGCGTTCAAGGAAAGTCGTATTTTTCCGACCGTGAAGTGGTACCAGTTCGATCGGGGTCATTCCTATGTTCCCACAGCCCTATGTTCCCTCAGCCCTATGTTCCCTCATTTCTAACTTTTGTTGTCACTGAAAATTAGGCCCTATGTTCCCTCAGCCCTTTGGTCCCACCATTGGTTGGGTTTAGGCAATGAAGAAAGGAGTTGGTTAAGTTTAGTAAAAAGACCAGGTAGAGGCTAGACAGGCCAGATAGGTAGAGTCCAGATAGGTAGAGAGAGTCCAGAGGGAACATAGGGCTGAGGGAACATAGGGCTGTGGGAACATAGGCACGCTCCCGTTCGATCTGGTACGAGTTCACGGGTCAGAAGTTACGAGTGGCCGTTATAGTGACTTTCACAGGTAAAACAGGTCGGAAAAACACGAGTGGGTTGCCTGGAACGCTACAAAGTCGTAAGTCGTGACTTGAAGCTGTAATTTACGATTTCAAAAGCCTGCCTCGAACGCAGCATTAGCGAAAACGACCGGACCACTTACTTCTGCTTTAAAACCCAACTCATCAGGACGCGATATTGGACCACCACTCACATTACACAACAAACCGTTAACTGTACTCAACAAGCTGTTATTACAAGGTTTACAACAGATATGACAGACAACCTGGGCCGTGTGTGTGCGTGTATAAGAAAGGGAGGGAGAGAGGAAAAAGTAGGTCAAACCTGCTAGCTGTTAGCTACCGTAGCTCAGGCGTCGGGCTTAGTGATGTTCGATACCACAAATTTGCTTTCCGATCCGATACTGAGTAAAATTCAGGCTGGTATTGGCGGTACCGATCCGATACCGATACTTTGTGCAAATGCACCTGATGTGTCTGGTAAATCTAATAAAATAAAAAAGTACTGTATTTCAAGTCATAGCTTCCTAAGGATGCAAGACTTCAGAGTAACGTCTTTATTTTAAACTATGAACTATGTAGTGGCCTCGTTTAGAATATAGCCGAAAATAGTGTTTCAAACACTAAAAAAATAACATAAGTAAAATAGTAAAACCATGAATTAAATAAGAAAAATGATAAACAAACATATTTTTTTAAATTCATGCATTTATAATATTATTCATAATTTTCCCACAGATATTCCAGACTTCATCTTCACTGTTTGTGGTACTGAAATAGCTCCACACCTGACTCCTCTCCGCTCCGCCATCGACTCTACACAGACTTTGTGAGCAGCTGCATGCCGCTGTGCTCACACGTTACGCACTTAGGTGGAAGAAGAAGTAGTTCCTAGCCTACCAACCGCGTGTCATTTAAACAAGATCTGAATAGTTTAGTTACTTTCCATGTTAATGATGCATAACCACAAATGATTTGAGTATCAAAAGTATCGATATTTTCATTTGAGTCTCGATTCTAGAGCACACAGACCTGGTATCGGAAGTATCGATATTTCAGTATCGATCTGCACATCACTAGTCGGTCTCCCGTCAGGTAAAAGCTGCCGTTTATTCCTCAAATGAAGCTGATGTTGAGCCTCTCCGGTACAGTTCTCCATCACTGCTGCTGAATTAGCTGCTAAACTGTGAATGTACACACCAGAAGAGGCAGAGCAGCTCTGTGCCTCTCCTCTGAAATACAACCAGACGGCCAGTGGTTTCTACGGCCGCTGCCTGACCGGAGGTGAACTCAGATGAGTCGCGTTTATTAGACTATGAAAATCACCAAATGCTGACACATTTAAACCTGTGGTAACGTTATCTGAAATAAAAATAAATAAATAATGAAACCTTTCCAGTCAGCTGCTGTCTCTGACTGGAATGCGTTTACATTACAAAAACACCTTCAACTGGATAACTTCATCTCCATCCCGGCCTTCAAAGACGCCATCTCACACCTTTTTACAGATTCTTGCAGCTGCTTCCCTACTATTTAACCTCCTGAGACCCGAGTTTTGTTCTGGTGTGCATTTTTTATTTCTCCTTGCTATCTGGGATAAGTAGGACCTAATAAGTACAGTACCTAAAGTTTGTCTTTGTACAGGAAGTAGTTTTTGCAAAAAATGATGTCCTCATATGAGGACACTGGGACTATCTCAACATAAAAAAACTGTATTTGCTGTTTGGGACCAGAAGGGCCCAATTTGTGTAAATTCAAAATTTCAGCTTTCTACAATAAGTAGTTCTCTCAAAAATCAGTGTCCTCATACGAGGACAATGACTCCTACTGTATATAGAATACAGTGACATATGGAAGTTCAAAGGGGTCTTATTCTAAAATGCCACATCAGATTGGCCTGATTTTTTCTGAGTGTCATCCTGAGGTCAAGTACTATCAGTCTGAAGTGGAACGGTCAAGTAATAACAAGTAGTTTTTAAGAAATGTGAATCCTCCTGAGACCCTGCATCCTCATACGAGGACATTATTTTTTGCCTCTTTGCACCATGATACTCTCATTTTTAAAAACTTATCTTACCTAGTGACTTATTAGCCACATTTAGGGACACTGCCTGTGCCATCTTGTGGTGATATCACAAAAAAAGACAACAACATGTTACTTTAATAACATAACATAGTCCCAACGTCCTCAAACGAGGACGTGACATTTATTGATGTCCTAGTCTGCTACTATTACTAAAATGTGTCAAATTTTAATGCCATATGAAGACAGAGACATTGTTGTACATAAATACACTGGTTTCATTCATAAAATTTGGATTTAATTCTTATCTTGGTCTTTTATCTTCTGGCAACTGCCATAGAAGGCTCCGGCTGAAATTCCCGCCATTTTTTCCCCCCAAAGAAATTGGTGTAATTTGTGATATCACCATAAGTTGGTGCAGGCAGTGTCCATAAATGTGGCTAATAGGTCAAAGTTTTTAAAAATGGAGTATCATGGTGCTAAGAGGCAAAAATGTAATGTCCTCGTATGAGGACGCAGGGTCTCAGGAGGTTAACTATTTAACTATTGAACCCTTTTCCTCAGTTTCTGCTTGTTGCATGCCCATACCTGCCGCCGTCGGCCGAGGCCACTTTCTGTGACACACTGTTGGTACTAATTACTGAAACTACCTCTGTCTTATGGTGTTTCTACGTTTGTAAATAATCCTTACTGATAATCCTGTCCCTTACTGTGCGTTCACACCAAAAGCTTCCAAAGCGTCACCAGAGGAGAAGTTGAGCCAGGTTTAACTTCAGGGTAATGAGCTATGACGCGGTTCAGCAGCAACCGGCGGCAGCCCGTCAGAATAGAGACGTCCGTCGGCTGCCTTTTTTCCCCTTTTTTTGTATTTCGGCCCCAATGACCAGCGCGATCGAACTTTGACGTCAGTCACTGAAAATATTCGCCGTTTTGGAAGCTGTCTTGTCTGACGCCCACCCTCGAGCGTTTTTGACGCTTTGGAAGCTTTTGGTGTGAACGCACAGTTACCCTCTCTCAACCTTTAGGCTCTCTAAAGAATCCTGTAATGTCTGTAAAAACCTTGGCTATTTACTCTTTTATGCTTGTAAACATCTTGTCTTTTTATGCTTGAATATCCTTGTTATTAACTTTATGCCTTGTTTTCTGCTGAATGTTTGTATAGTTGTGCATATTTGCTATTTTCTTTTAACCTATCTTTTCTCCCTCACAGCCCCCCTCCCCCTCCCCCTCAAGAAGCTTATGCCTCTTGTCAGGCCATCATTGTAAATAAGAACTTGTTCTTAATTGATTCTGCCTGGTTAAATAAAGGTTAAATAAAAAATAAAAATAAAAAAAACCTTAGATTAACTAAAGTTATGTTCACCCTGTCATTTTGGATGGGCCAGTTGTACAAGTGGGTGGGCCCATAACGCCGCGCCTGGTTAACAGTATTCCGTATGTTGTGTGTGTGTGTGTGTGTCATAACAGCCTCTTTGTACTTTTATTTTTGCCAATGACTGACTGACTGATAGAATGATTGTAAATCAACACCGAGTTATTGGGGTATTTTGTTCTTTTCTTTATTTCATTTCATGTCCAGCACTAATTTCCTGTGCGAACAAATACATTAAACTGACTTAAAGCAGCAGTAAGCGATCGATCCAGTGGTTTTGTCTAACTTCCTGTCAGCAGATGGAGTTAGCAGCCCCCGCCCTCGTTATGGATCTATTGGTCCTCGTCCCTACGTCACCACATTCAGGCGCATCCCTTGGCTGCACACACAGAGAGGACTGCCCCTTTATGCCGTTCTCTCTCCTCATTGGATAAAGGTTGTAGGATACAAGGAAAGTTTTCTCCTGGGCTCAGAGCAGAGGGACTGACAGACCCATGTTTTACCCGGTGTGATGTGTAATGCAGAGTTTAGACTGGGGCCTCTCCGCCCCAGAGCGCTGCAGGTGAATGTTGGGGCCCCCGGCAGTTCTGGCCCCTACGACCCCGGAGAGTGGCCATCAGCAGGGCCGGACCCCAGGCCACCACCCCCCAAGACCTGAGCCCTCAACTTTTTATTTCTAGTAGTTTGAATGTTTTTGAAATTTAATACATTATTTTAGTTTGTTTTTATGGAAAAAATTCACATTATAATTTCTTTTTCATTTCTGAGGAAGACTGGAGTCACAGTCGAAACTGTCAAGCAGGTAACATCAGTGCAATAAACCTCGAGATCAAGTATAAACTAGAAAATTTCCTCTCGGGAAATTTTGAATGGGCCACGGGAGCTACTGCGGGTTGTGCCATCTCTGTCAACATGGGAATCAAACCCACGATCTTAAGGTCAAGACAGAGCTGATCAGACAGACACATGATCATCTTTCTATAAGCACTGATATGGAGGAGCTGTAACCACATTAGGTTACCTGTGTGTGTGTGTGTGTGTGTGTGTGTGTGTGTGTGTGTGTGTGTGTGTGTGTGTGTGTGTGTGTGTGTGTGTGTGTGTGTGTGTGTGTGTGTGTGTGTGTGTGTGTGTGTGTGTGTGTGTGTGACTGTAATCACATGAAGCTGGCTCTAGAGTCTGTGTGTGTGTGTGTGACTGACTTGACACATAGTTAGTTAGTAGCTGCATCCTGTGTCAGTCTGATTTAGCTGTGTCTGTGTTTATAAACATTTAAACGAGCGCCAGGTGGATTGTTTATGAAGTTAACGAGCCCTGGCCTGAGGATCAAAGAGGTTACCACGGCGATAGGGGGCCCCCGCAGGCTGAGACAGACAGAAACGTGGAGAAAAACAGCCATTTTCTGCCTCTAAACCGGCCTCACAATTAGGCTTAGCATGAGAAAACGGTAACTCCTATCAGAACAAAACACAGATCAATGTTGCTCTAAGGACTTACTGAAAATTTCGGTACGATTTGGTGTTTCTACAGTAAATATTTTGGCGACGCTGGCAGTTTTAAAACATCAGGCCGTTCTGCTCCTCTCAGAAAATATTTGTATTGGACTCAATGAGGAGCAGGGACAGACGTGGCCGCACTCAGAGGCTGATTCTGTAAGTTCTGTAAGTCTCTCTGATATTTTGAGCACATGACATGAGAGATAACAAGTTTGTCTTACAAATTCTGAAAAAATTATGTCTGTAGAGTGTAAATTGTGGCCGTGGTGGCAATTTATCCAGAAAAAATACAGAATGTTTCTTCACTCTCTCCCACTCTAACCGATGATGTCACGCACTCTGACACGAACATTCTGTCCAATACACACCCATTATAATCTCATAATTTCTCCAAAAATGATCATGGTCATTGATCATGGATTGATCAAAAACTATATGACCTATCAAAACGTGGAGTAATACGACAATACACAAGACTTGTGTCTACTGTTTAAAGTTTAAATGGAGTCTCTAGATGAAAGTATGCCTGAGCAGTAGACTTTTGTTAAACTCCAATGATTGGTCTTTTTCGCTCTTTTTTTCCCGCCCGTCCCATTGACTTACATGCAAAAATTTTGCGCAGTAAATCGCGACTTACGTCGCGAATAATTCGTACACTGTTGAGAAAAGTAATAGCACACCGATCCCGATCAGGACGCACATTTTGATATATAATTTGTCCTGCAACTCTTCGAGTTGCAGGACTAGTAGCGAACCGAAAGTTGGCCGGAAGTGGAAAAATAATAAGAAAAAATCCACACAATAACAGTAGTGCCCGGGCTTCGCCCGGGCACTGGTCCCTGCAGCTATTTCATAGCTGTTGGGACCAGTGCCCGGTGCGATTGCCCGTGGCCCTAATAACACACAGTACAGATCAAACAGTGACTTCCTTTTACTGAGCACATGGTTTTAAATTTCAAATAAACACAAAAAGGCGAAAAAAAATAAACAAAGTAAATGAAGAGTAAAAAACTGAAAAAGGTTTTGATGCTCCACGATGCTTATTGGCTCTTTAATCACTCTTGAATGCTGGAGCTGCGGAGAACAACACATAAAATAAAAAATCAGTAGATTAAATCATTGGCACAAAATACAGGTTTCTTGTTTGTGCATTAAGTTATGTTACACATGAGATCTAACTTAGAGTGTCTCATGTAGCCCAATGAGTAAGAAATGAAGACATTCCACCTACCAAGACCTCTCCTGACTTGGGTGTGCAGGAGTTCTGTCACAGTTGGTGCCGGGACAGGAGGGAGCAGACCAAGCCTTCTGGGGTCATCAGGCCCAGGTGACCTCTTCCTGGGCATCCCCTTCCCAGCCAGTCTCTTCTGAAGAATCCTTTCTTGCAACTCTGGGATGTATGCATATGTTTTTGCAGCCTTCACAGTGCAGAGCATGTACATGATATACTGCTTAAAGCTTCTTGTTATTACACTGCTCGTTTTCTTCTTAGAAATAAACCTTTACTTTCTCCAAAAAATGATAATCAAGTAGTTTCCAAACCATGAAAACTTACAATGAATTTTTGGTACGAATCTGCCTCTTTGCAACACCACCAAAAGTGGTTGACGATGTCCTTCAACCAGTGGTTTAAGCTGGACTGACCTTTCACCTGTGCAGCCTAGGATGTAAAGATAAAACAGTCATCAAAACAAACCACAAGTTAGATTATCATGGTAAAAGTGTTGGTAATAAAAACTACACTTACAGAATGGATCCTTTTGGCCAAATTCTTGGCACCATGCCACATGTCCAAGCTGTGATGCATCCCAAGGTCTTTGTACCTTCCTTTGTCTGATTCAGCAAAATTAAATGAAAATTACTGACAGTAAATAAAGTTGATTTTCCAAACAAATACATAAAACGATGACTAATATTATTTTTTCCTGTAGGATTACTAAAAAAAAGTTCAATACTTACTCATTAGGGCAGAGATGAAGGAGAAGCCAAGATTTTTCCCCCCAGTCTGTGCCTCTTACTGGGGGTGGAGGTGCTCAGACCCATGTAGCTAAAAAGATGAGTGTTTTATCATAAATGAGTGGCTCGACACACAATTCTGTTCTCTCAGTACAGATCAAGTTGTATTAGAAGTTATGGTAACGTTAGCTGTTGACTAGGGATGGACATATCAGATGGAATAACGTTGTGCATGATATTTTACCGAACTGTCCTTCATTGTTGCATCCGCTTTTTAACGTTATCTAGTTTATGACGATATACATGCAAAGACCTAAAGAGGACTCCGCTTAGTATCAAATGTAAGATTTCGTATTGTCCAGCAGCTGCTGGCAAACGCGCCGACAGCGGCTGGACATGGAGCCGACAGCGGCTGGACATGGAGCGGACAGCGGCTGGACATGGAGCGGACAGCGGCTGGACATGGAGCCGACAGCGGCTGGACAGCGGCACGCTGGACCAGATGCCCGTACCAGGACAGTGCTAATGCTGCTAGCGTTAGCTGTGCTGCTATGATCCAAATGTATAACGTTATTACTCGACAGTTCAAAGTATTAGAAATGTCCATCCCCGTCGAGCTATGATGCTAACTTTGTTAGCCAGGCTTACCTGTCTTCCTTTCGGCTTCCTCTCGGCTTTCAGCTCTCTCCATCTTTCAAATGCATCTCCTATGTAGACTCTGGCTTTGCCTGGTGTTTTATCTTGGCGTTTCTGCGAGTCATAACGAGGTCTTTTAGCTTTCGTTGCCTCAGCCGTTGTAGCTCAGTCCAAAGATAGCGTCTTAGTCTCGTAACTGGCAACCAAACAGACAAACAAACTTGTGAGCACCTGTAAACATGTGTAACTCGAATTAAACATGTTCGCAGTTGTATGGCTATGGCCGTTGTGTGTGCAATGGTACAGCTTGGTAGATATTATGTGCGAATGTTTGTGACCGGCATGTCTGAATTAATAGAGGTATAGTTTATTATGTGCGAATGTATATGTATATATACCATGTCATTCTTTAATTTTCTCTTTTACTTTTTACTTTAATCCGATGCGCTATACTATGCAATACACCTGGCACTTTAAACTGAGTGCACTTTAGGGCACCGTGCAATACAACTTGGTACCTATGTACTCCTGCACTTTAGCACCTGTCACTTTGGCCCAGCACTTTGCACTTTATTTCCCAAACTGTCCAGGTTCCATTACTGGCTTGAGTATCTGACCTGTTTTTTACTTTGTCGTCTACTTGTCATGCTGTGTAACTGTGTTCCCCTGTTACTGTATTGTATTTATGTCCTGGGACTCCGGATGGAAATTAGCATCGATGCTATAATCCGGCACATTTACATGTTTCTTATATGTACATTGATGTGCGATGTCCCAGTCAAATAAACAAATAAAGTAAAGTAAAGTAACCTGTGGTTGCTCGGCAGCTGAGACTCTACTGACTGCAATGATTTATAGACGGCGGTAGGTGGCGCCACATGCCAAAACATGATTTCAAAACATAAACATGATTTCAAAACATAAACATGATTTGCGGTCCGCAAAAGATTTTTTTAAATGCGAATATCTTGGCTGTAGGATTGTTGTTGGTGAGTTCAGTATGTTATATGAACATTATTCCCGAGTCTCTGTTACATATTAGGATGATTTTATAGCCAGTTGCTTTAGATTTCTTACATACGGTACCTTTAAATTTTCAGGCTGCTAATTAGCAAGGGGGTTCTGGGTTCGAACCCACCGGCTGGGGCCCTCCTCTCGTCAGTGAAGTGACCCTAGTGCAGGATAAGCGGTGTAGAAAATGACCACTGAATACCTAGTGGTCAGTGAATGACATATGAAAGGTTTGAATTTGCCAACAACCACCTAAAGGTCGTGAGTAACTCTACGCAGCCTTTCATGTGTGTAACACTGAGGAGTGAGCTTTCATTGGTCCACTCTGCTGTGTAGCCCAGATTGGTGGCTCATCTTCTGAGCCATCTTCTGTAACTTTCTCCCTTCACCCAAAAGGATCTCTGGAGCTCAGCTTTTTTTGTGTTTTGGGTTCTTTGTTACCTTTCTAACCAACTCTCACCAACTCCGCCAACTGTTCAGTTTGGCTGGATGGCCAGCTCTACCAAGAGTCCTGGTTGAGCCAAACCTTTGATGGAGGCCACTGTGCTCTTAGAAACAAGAAGTGCAGCAGGTTTTCTTTTGTAGCCTTGTCCAGATCTGTGTCCTGCTACAATTATGTCTCTGTGTTTACCGCAGATGCATCTGTGCAGTTGCAACTGTCAAGAGTTACAAGATCTCTGAAATCATCCAACAAAGGATTGCCCATTCTAGTAATAGATGATCAATTTACTACATTCATTAACTTCATTTATTTTATAATAACTTTGGAATGATAAGGCTCCAGTGCTTCTCTACCCCTTCCAGATGCTTTTGCGTCTTTGCACAACTAATCCATAATAATACTGTAATGCATGTTTTATACACATCATTTGGAAGGTTACTGGTCAGAGCACAAATTAAAAGCAGATTCAGGTTATACAATGGCCTAAAAAGAGCAAATTAGCTACCATCAATTTCTTCTTAAGACTTCAGAAAAATGACACTTTTCATCATATAATTTGATCAAGAGAATATGGTTATTTTTATGGATATTTCAAAAAATTCTGGTGGGCTCCTAGGCTAAAATCGTAGAGTAGGTACTGACGTAGCCTCCTGCCAAATTTCATGCTTTTATCCGCTCCGTAACGGTAAGCCCAAAAAATGGTGCTAAGCCCCCTGACTATTATATCCATATTCAAAACAATAGACGGTAGGCGGTCTAACACGGTGACGCAGTGATGACAGGTATTTGCTTTGCCCCTCGCGCACCACCCTGCCCTCCCGCTGCGAAAGAGAAAGGCTCAGAGGCAATTATCCCTGGACCCGTTGAAACGGCCGTTGTTGTTATTTGTCTCATATACGTATATATATACCATACACTGTAATCAAACAGGCTACACCTAATGATGTTGATTTAAAAATACCCCCTGTTTGAACTGCTTTCATTAAAGCAGAAGTAAGCGATCCAGTGGTTTTGGCTAATGCTGCGTTCCAGATCGAACTGGTACGACTTCAGAGTTAGCAGCCCCCGCCCTCGTCATGGATCTATTGGTCCTCGTCCCTACGTCACCACATTCAGGCGCATCCCTTGCACTGTAAAAAAAAAAATGTTGTTTTTACAGGAAAACGCTGGCAGCTGGGGTTACCAGAGAATTCCTGTAAAAATTACAGCAGCACAGTAGATAACTTTACGGTCAAAATATGTAAATTGATTTACAGTGAATTAAATTACATCTGAATCACATTAAAAAACTGTTAAGTATACAAAAAAAACGTGTTAATTTCGCATAACGGTGTTGTATATAAACAGACCAATTCCTGTATTTTTTACATGTAATAGTTGCTTATTGTGCATCAATAAATGATAAAATTAACAGGGAAATATCAAACAAAAAACAAATTTAAACTGGTAGAACAACAGTAAAACTTTGCATTTTAAATGGAGCTGTTCTGTATATTATACATAAAATCTATTCATAATATGCTGTATTTTTATGTTTTAATAATCCAGTTATTATGTAAAATTTCAAATATAAAACCTGCAAAATTATTTCTACTATGTGTACACCAAAACAAAAATACATCTTGAGAAAAGACAAGAGGAAAATATCACTTTTGGAACATTTATTTAACATCCATCATTAATAGTTCAAAACAATTTGGATTTTTTTTTTTCCTCTTCTTTTTTTAATACAACATGCAAAGAAGGAACATGTAATGGATCTTTTGACTGAATACAGGTTGAAATACTTCAGAAGATTAGCCTCTTTAAATCTGGACATTTGTTTAAGTGCCAGGTGCCCAACAACAACCGACACTCCCTGTCTGGAATGTTCAACAGTATATGGCATAAAACAATTGGGAGCAAGTGCTTGCACAACAGTTTGGCAGTATGGCATGAAACTTATCTCCATGGAGACAATCAGATGATGCCAACAGGCCAAGTTACAGGTTTGGTGAGGTGAGCCCCCTCACAGTAAGAATGTTAATGTTTTTTTGTTTTTTTTTTTTGCAATAAAACAGTTCTAATTGAATAAATGCAAGATAGATAAGTTTTGTACCATAATGTGGAACAATCCTGCAAAGAATGAACATCTTCATGAAACAAGCAGGTGGCCAGAAAAAGTCACATAGTACACCATTAAGACTTTAAAACATTAAAACAAAAATGACATATTGTGCCTTAATTACAACAATACACAGTGGGTTTAACCCTCCTGTTGTCCTCCTGGGTCAAGGAAGAAAGGAAGGAAGGACAGAGGGAAAGAAGGAAGGTAAAAAGGAAGGATGGAGGAAGGGAACAGATTGGGTAAATTTGACCCAACCCAGAAGGACAACAGGACCTCTTCTCAAACAAACAGCCAGAGTCCACAGTTTTTAGCAGACCCAAGGGGATTCAAGGATTTCAGATCTGCCAACAACTCTGAGAAAACTTTGGCTATTCCGAAATGTTTCAGGTCATTCTCAATACACAACAAGACTAAAAACATATTATCAGTGTTTGAACGCAAATGAATGGGTAAATTTGCTACTGAAAGATAGACTGCAAGAACTTTGTGTGTCTTTTTAGCAGAACCGAGGGGATTCACAATTTCAAATGAATCTTGGTACAAAATCAGTTTGAGGCTTTCAGGGTTTTCATTAAAGAACTTGTGAAATTTGAAATTTTGTCCAAAGGCTCATATTTTTTAATAAAGAACTTACTTTTGTTATTGTGTAGGCTTGACCTAGCTCGTGCACATTTTGCATTTCCTCAACAATTAGTAGAGGCAGGAATAAGCAGCTGACTTTGCAGTATAAGGTAAAAGAGACACATGTTTCTAAGAGAAGACTGACTATCGTTCTCTGGCATATCACTGGCATGCACAACAACAACCGACACTCCCTGTCTGGAATGTTCAACAGTATATGGCATAAAACAATTGGGAGCATTTTTACCTCCAGAAGATTAGGCTCTTTAAATCTGGACATTTTTGTCTCAAATTTTAAGTGCTTGCACAACAACCCAATTCACAACAAGAACCCACACTCTCCCTGGTGTTCCACAGTATGGCATGAAACTTATCTCCATGGAGACAATCAGGTGATGCCAACAGGCCAAGTTACAGGTCTGGTGAGGTGAGCCCCCTCACAGTAAGAATGTTAATGTTTTTTTTGCAATAAAACAGTTCTAATTGAATAAATGCAAGATAGATAAGTTTTATACCATAGTGTGGAACAATCCTGCAAAGAAAGAACATCTTCATGAAACAAGCAGGTGGCCAGAAAAAGTTACATAGTACACCATTAAGACCTGGAGATTATTACAACAATACACATGGGTTTAACAAAGCCTACCTCTTCTCAAACAAATAGCCAGAGTCCACAGAAAGAGTCCACATTTAGGCTCAACGCCACTCGTGATCGGAGAGTTCCTGTATCAGGGTGAGGACTCGTGGGTTCACGTTGAGAGCACGCTTGGAGTTTTTATTCTCTACTTTGGTTCCTTTTTCTGGATTTATGGAGAAAAAACACCTGTAGAATAAAAGCATATTAAAGCATATTAAGCATTTTCTTCTTGTAATTCCTTGCACAAAATCAAAGTCTTTTGCTCTGGGAAGACTGCTTGTCTCACTGTTCGTACTTTTTTCCGTGATTACTTTGATAGTTTGAGAGCTAAAATATGTTTGCTCTGCGTGTATGTTCGTGTGAGCTGTGCGACGCCATAAAGGACAATGTGAAAAGTTGAGGTAGGCGCTACTCAGTAATATTGACAAGTAAAAACAACCAACCATGTAAAAAAAACCTTTCCAGACTTTGGATTTTGATTGGATAGGTTTTAGTAATGTAATGTAATGTTAAAGGCATATTTCGTCTGGTTAAGTTTCATAACTACAACACCTTCGTTCCTGGACCTGCACCAAAGGGTTACGACCAGGACCTCAGAGCCAGACTCCAGGTCCCAGAGTCCCAGGTCAGAGAAATGAGTAAGCCATGTTTACTCACCGCTGAAGAAACTCCAGAGTTGAAGCCAGCTCAGATGGATAATGGATATTGAAACAGTAGTAGCTCCCAAACATGAGGCACAATGCAGGGATGAAGGAGGAGATGTTTGTGTTGGTAAGGTTCCGATCCAGACTCAGCATGTACCTTGTTGAGGAATAGCAGGACTGTCCTATTAACAAAATATTTAACAGGTTATATTAATAAGTGCTGCACTCACATGACAAAATCTATAAACAGTGCAATAAAAAAAAAAGAGAGATATGAAAACAGACTTACCACAGACAATAACAGCGGGTGTCAGAGGCACTTGCTCCAGTTGGACCTCTTCTGCCAGACATGTATCTTCGACATGGAAGAACATGGACTCCTCCTTCTCGTCGAAGTAGCTGAGCAGAAGCAGGAGCATCTCTATGACATCATCTGAACAGCTGCTCCGTGGTCCCCGCATCCTCTGAAGCCTTGCATAATTCTGAAGGAACTTCTTGTTCTTGTTGACACAAACTGTGGTCAAGTAGTCGTGAAGCCTTTTTCCCTTCAAATCCAAATTTCGTGTGAATGTCTCTTTTAGGTCAATCCCAGTGAGTTCCATGAAGTGTACTGACATGCCAAGTTCATCAAACAAAAACGGCCACTCCTCTCTCAGGCATTTGATACTTTTTCCCTGGTTGACATGCTGACGCTGTGTGTAAAAAGTGGACTTCATTAGACATTTTACCTCCTCTGGATTGGCATCAGAGTTTTGGAACATCATCTTGAGTTTTTCCATCTTTTGCTGCTGGCTTTCTTGAGTTTCTTCAAGTGGCAGGAATTTCACATTCCATTTAATGCATCCGTAAGTGTCCTGCATTGCTGCTCTCTCTTCTATTGGGATCTCGTCTGTGTGGTCTGAGTCATTCTGATGTTTTCTTTTTCTTATTTTGGGGGTCGAAGTGCGCCTCACATTTTCAATTCTGTTTTGCAATTGTTTTACGAGGGAATGGTAACCTGCTCCAACAACATCACCCTCTATTACATCTTGCAGAGATTTGGGAAATTTTGCCACCATTTTTTTTGCAACATCAGTTGAATGCTTTTTACCTACATGAGGGCATTTTTCCATCATCTCAGTCACAACAATACGGACCATTTGCCTCCTCAGTTTTGGGCCTGGCCTTTTCCCCCTCTCCAAAGAATGCATCACTTCCTCAGGAAATTTACTCCATGGAATTTCAAAGTTGTCTTCCCACTGTGTGTCAAGTCCTGGGCTGCTGGAGGAGGTTGACGGTGAACTTCGGGGTGAAACAGAGAGCGATGACAGCGACTGGATAGGTGAGGCTTCCACAGATGATAGTGAGCTGTTCTCTGGAGTTTGGTCTTTAAATGACAAAAAAGAAGCTTTCTGGCTTGGATAGGTCTTAATGCTGTCATCAAATCAGTCTCTGTTACGAAGCGTAGATCATCATACGTCTCGACTCCAATGGACTGCAAGTGCTCTTCCAGGATGTTTTTGTTTACTGCTTGAAGTTCTGGTAGGACTTCTGTGATGGCGACATCTAGGAAGGTTTGCTCCGAGTCACTCATACTTGCACTGAAGAAGAAATGCCACCTTCAAACAGAACAGAAAAAAATATAGTATTTAGTCAGTACATACAGTACGCTTAACACTTAACAGAGCAGGGAGATGCATCAGCTAACACTATTTGCAGTGAGAAGTAACTGAGCTTTGATTGGACTTTATTTTTCCACAATACTGTGTTTTAGTGGTATGACTTGGTATCCATCAAGAATGTATGATACCAGAGGATAGAAATCGGGCAGGTCATTAATGTTGATGCACTGTAACCCAAGACTGTCCTTTGTCACAGAGTACAGATGGTATTCTGAGAGGAAGATACCTTTGTGGATATCCATCAAAACATACACAGATGTGTCATTTTTAATCAAGATGAGTAGAAGTTCACCAAACTCCATATACTCATTATTTCTGTACACAAGAAACTGTCCTTTTTTATATGCAGTGCCCTTGTACTGAATGTCTGTGGTAACTGTGGTGTTACTTTCTGAAAAGGCTAACTCCCTGACTGCATGTTTAATAGTGTCACTGTAGAGGCTGGGATAAAACGCACAGCTGTCCTTCACTTGCAGTAGTTTACTGCATTCTTGCCCAGCTAAAAGATATGCCTGATACATCTGATGACGCTCTGACAAAGTTTGACAAATGTTTTTGAAGTTTTTGAGGTGTCTGGCACATCTTTTAAAATAACTGTGCTTGCTTTCGAACCTAAGCGTCCATAACCTAATCAATGGACCAAATTTCAAGAACAGTGCTGAATAGTGGCGCAAATAGTGGTGCTTGGGTTTTAGTTGATTTTCAGGAAACAACATCTTTCTCAACTCCAAATATTCCTGGATCAAAGTGTCAAGATATGCTATCTGGGACAAGGAAATGTTCTGAGCACAAATAAGATCCATAATGTCTTTTAGCTGGAGAACTAACTGCCATACTTCATCCTCATGGTTTTGCACTTTGTCACCAATCAAAACTGGTAGCAATCTCAAAAGGTTCCAGTTTTGAATGGCTTGTCCTGATAACTTGGCTCTGTCAGGGTTCACAGCACATGGTTTTGTCTGTGCTTCGGATCCTTTATACTTAAACTGTTTGATGCGCCTGTTTAAGAGTGAGTATGTGAACCATTTTTTCTTTTTTATAATGTTTTTCAGGTACAGTGCTAGATCATATGACAAGACTCCCTCAAAAAGGTCATGACCTAAGCAAGGCGGGAGACCAGGCTGGGAAACGTGAAAAGACTCAAGGGTATTAAAGACAGAGTTTACCTTTATTCCTCTGACGCCTTGGAGGTTTTCAGCCTGGAGATCAGCAACAGCCGTGTCATACCTCTCTGGGGTGCGTGGGGGACCACAGGCATTCGGATCAGCCACGAACTCACTTCTTGTGATTTCACAGTACCTGCAAAAATATTTAGAACAGCTGAAATTCTCGGTAAACCCACCTATGTAGTGAGAACCCAAGTTATCCCCAGCAATGCAATAAAGACCACCTTTCACTGTTTCTCCATCTAGATTTATTCCATCTGTCTCCAAGGATTTCAGATCTGCCAACAACTCTGAGAAAACTTTGGCTATTCCGAAATGTTTCAGGTCATTCTCAATACACAACAAGACTAAAAACATATTATCAGTGTTTGAACGCAAATGAATGGGTAAATTTGCTACTGAAAGATAGACTGCAAGAACTTTGTGTGTCTTTTTAGCAGAACCGAGGGGATTCACAATTTCAAATGAATCTTGGTACAAAATCAGTTTGAGGCTTTCAGGGTTTTCATTAAAGAACTTGTGAAATTTGAAATTTTGTCCATCATATAAATCCCTAAAAACCTCTCCATCCGGTTCTCTAAACTGTTGTGACTGTGCATTCCTCCCTAAATGTGACTGTAAAAAGCTCTTCAGAGTTTCGGCCACTGGTATGTAGTAGGCATATTTTTGTGTCATGTTCTCATCCATTCCCAATGCCACTTTTTGGGGTTCTGTGTATTTAAACATTTTTGTGAATGTCCGATTTCTAGAGTATGTTGTTCTTAATGGTCCCTGATGACAGGCAGAGAACAAATCTGACTCTTTAATGCAGTCACAGATTTTAGTGACTGCTTCATCTGATAGGCTCAAATCATTTTTTAATAAAGAACTTACTTTTGTTATTGTGTAGGCTTGACCTAAGTCATGCACATTTTGCATTTCCTCAACAATAGTCTGTATAGTAGAGGCAGGAATAAGCAGCTGACCTTGCAGTTTAAGGTAAAAGAGACACATGTTTCTAAGATAAGACTGACTATCGTTCTCTGGCATATCACTAGCTGCACTAGTTGTTGGCATGGCTTCATGTGTGTTTTCTGAATCATCTGTAGTGTCAATGACATCTGGGGGATGAGGGCGAGTTTCTCTGTACACGTCATCAATACTTTCAGGGGAGCATGCTTTATGCTTCCTACACATGTGAGAAGTAAATGATGACTTTTTTGTAAACAACTGCTTACAAACACTTACTGGACAGGACACAGACCTGCCCTCTCCAATATGATCATTTAAGTGAGACACTAGCTCTCTCACTGTGTGAAAATGACAGGCACATAAGGAAACTGCACATTTTAAATCTGCAACAACAGCTTTAGCAGCTTGTGGTGCAGGTGCATTGTGCACACGATAAAAATGGCCCTTAAATGCTGAGTAAGTGGTAAATGTTTTACTACAGTTGGCGCCAACACATTTGAAAAGACAACGTGGCTCATTCCTATGCACTCTGCAATGTAGTACATAGCCCTTTAATGTATTCAATTTCTTTTTACAAAAGATGCAGGTGATCATTTTTAAGATTTTAAGTGTTTGCCTGTGCTTTTCCGCTTAACTAAGTTATCACGAATTGATAGCTAGCAAGTACTGGTCTTAACTTGTGCTAGCTTACACCATGTGCTTTTGTACATTTCCCTTTGGTCTCGAAAAAAAAGTAGGCAAAGCTTACCGTGCAAACTTTCGATTTTCCGATTAAACAGCAGCAGGTCCTCCACAAAACTTGTGTTAAAATCCTAGATTCGTCCTAAAAACTTTTAAAATGACAGTGGTCCGAAGATTTCTGCTCCGCTCCGCTCCTGTGCTCTGTCCAGCAAGCGCTGTCGCTACCCGATCCGCGACGCTACCGGATCCGTGACAGCCACGTACGGCAACTCCACTTGGACAAACTTAGTTGAATTGACTTAGGATCACTGCCCTATGTGCGTCGCCACAGACGGTTTATCTTTTTATTTATTTTTTTAAATACTTTATTAGTAATGTAAGTTGAGGGTTGGTTGTGGTGGTCTGGATCTTGATGCTCAGAAAACAGGAACACAGGCGGACTTTTAATGTTTACTGTCCTCTTTTCTCGCCGGCCTCATCACCATGACAACCACAAACAATTACAACTACCACAACACTCACTGAATAAACGAGTCTGCCGCGGCTGTATTATGACGGACCTACGCGGTTTTTATTTTATTTTATTTTATTTTATTTTTTTAATCATTTTCACAGTACCGTATTTTAATTTCACAGAACTTAAAGCATGTACGCACATCGGGCAGTGCCCAAATGAAGTTTGTCCAAGTGGAGTTGCCGTAGGCAGCTGTCCAAGATGGCGGCCGGTCTGCGCATGCGCAGACCAGTTTTGTCACGGATCCGGTAGCGTCGCAGATCGGGTAGCGACAAGCGCCACTGCAGCTCTGGCTCGCTCGTTAGTGACGTCAGCTGCAGCCGTTAACGAGGAGCTTCTCCCGCTCCTTCCGCCCTCACGTCACTATCCAATCAGAGACGAGCTTCAGCTGCGCACTTTGAAATTCAAAAAAAAAAAAAAAAAATTCAAGTTTTTTTTTTTCTTTTTTAATTCAAAATTACGCGGACTGTACAATGAGAAAGAAGTAGCCTACAACTACAAGTCTGCGGTTAGAGGAGGTTGTTTAGCCTGTGGTAATGATGACACAATGCTTAAATTATCAATATTATTTTATCAATCATATTTATCAATAGCTGTAAGGTGAGGAGGGAAACAAAAAATCTTCCAAACAAATTATTATAATTGTAGCCTATATTTTTGTATATGAATAGGCCTATAGGGAGCCTCTCAGGTTCACAATGATTTTTTTTTTGGTGTGAAAACATTTTTATTACCTCAATTTGCATTGTTTCATCAATCATGTTAAAAGTACAGCATACACTTGTAAAGTGACTTACACTTTTTTTTTGTATTTTTCAAAACAAACTGAATAAAACTATAGTTTTTACAAAATTTGCATATCAAATTAACAAAATTGTTTTGTTATGAGTATTACAACATTTGTCAGTTTTTGTTACCAATATTTGTAGTTTTCACAACTAAATTTGATTCTAATCACATGTTGTTGTTGTAAATATAACAAAAACATTCTGTTCAATAGTTTATAAAAGTTCACTGTAATTTAAACAAAAAATATATGTTTTTGCGTTTACAATACTTTTCTGTAGTGATTTTACATAGTTTTTATGTAAATTTCACAGTCATTTCTTACAGTGTGGCTGCACACACAGAGAGGACTGCCCCTTTATGCCGTTCTCTCTCCTCATTGGATAAAACTTGTAGGATACAAGGAAAGTTTTCTCCTGGGCTCAGAGCAGAGCAGAGTGACTGACAGACCCGTGTTTCAGACCAAACACTCTATAGAAGTGATTGCTGTCGGAAGATATAACTATTTAAGACTTAGATTAACACAAATATATCACTTACTTCTGCTTTAAACCAACACTAAGGAACTTTTCAACCTTCATATTTTCATAACTTTTGTGATCGTACATCGACTTCCAACAAGTTGAATGACACCTCTGTCATGGCCTGAGGGGGTCTGTATCATTATGGTCTGTATCACCTTCACTGGCACTAAGCAGCTTTGAGGAGCATGGTAGGAAACCGGCTCCCACTTAAGTTTCACTTTCACGAGTCCCGACGAGGAGGGAGCAGCAATGATTGTGTACGTGTGTTTACTGTGAAATGATCCGCTGGTAACAGAATTGGACGATATCTGTTCATTTCCATGCACCGGGAGATCAGGATGTTTACAGGGCTATGCGCTGACACTCATGGGAAATGGAGTCTTCCTTCAGGCAGACCACTACCGCTTTGGTCCACTGGCGCCGCCAAACTCAACCAGAAATGAAAGTTCTTTAGTGCTGCTTTAACATGATGTGTTACTGGGCATACCAGTAGACAGACGATAATTCCAATTGCATGTTAGTGTTACTGTATGATAAATCATTTTGCTGAATTAGCTTCTTTTTTAGGACATCACTGACGGGGTTAATGAGAGATGCCATACTGGAGGCCAAACGGCCTCTCTGCCTCTGCATGCTCCTGGAACTACAACTCATGGCACATCTACCACATCTACATCTATTTCAACATCTCCCAGACATCCTCCAGGCTATTCTGACTACACTTGCATTGAATGTACATAAAGAATCAAGGCCACCATCAGCCAACAACATCAATGTACTGAGGTCAGATATTTCAGGAAGTGCTTTTAGAGCCCTCCGAAGAGCAAAATTCGACCCCAAATTTAAAATAGACGTAGTTTTTGTGGACAGCAGACGAATGAAACTCAGTCACAGAGTCTAAATGGTCTCCGTCTCCAGCTGATAACCACGGCTGGAGCGCAGTATGTCAGATCGTAGTTTCGGTCAATTACAGGCAACATGTGTTATCGATAGCTCATGAAAGTCAGTGGACTAGTCATAGGTGTGCACAAATTGTATCGACTCATTATGAAGCGAACACTGTACAAAGCGTTGACAAAGAAAATGGCTCCAGTCTTCTTGTACAAAGACATACCAGCAAAACCTGAAAGACCCTCACTCCAGGTTGAGGTACATTGCTTCTGCAGGACCTCACACAGCAGGGAGGTGATGGTGCAGTGCAGCAGCTGCGCTACTTGGTATGTCTCTGTCCCACACAAAGCATTGGACAAAACCACAGAAGAATGGGAATGTGAGAGCTGCACAAAGTAAAAGGCAGAAAGCTTGTTGTTAGTTACTTGTTATTATATGGAATTTTCTATTTTACCCATCTGAGAGCTGTTGCCTGCAAAAAAGTATGAGAAGTGTTTTTTTCAACTTTTTTAATGAAAATATCCCTGTTTTGGCAGTAATGTTTATTTTGTTAATTTAATATTTCATTTATTGATTACTACATTTTATACCTGTCTTTATACCTGCATTAAAGCAAGAAATACCATGAAATTGACAGATATTGTTGTTGTTAACATCAGTCACTGCAGGGAGAGAGGTATGTTCATCAATGTAAAAGCCCCCTTTTCACAACTAAACAGTAAAATGTACATTTTATATTACAACCTTTTAGAAAAATTGTTGCCATATGGCAACGCTAATAGAAGGTTTACTAAAAACACAATGAAGCAATGACTATGACTGGGAGAAATCATTCAGAAACATGAACATATATAGTTGTATCATCTGCAAACAGATGAACCCTAACCCTGCTGTACCATTGACCTACACAGTCCAAACTATCAACAGGCGAGTGAAACTCAGTCACAGAGTCCTTGTGTGTAAATGGTCTCCGTCTCCAGCTGATAACCACGGCTGGAGCGCAGTATGTCAGATCGTAGTTTCGGTCAATTGCAGGCAACATGTGTTATCGATAGCTCATGAAAGTCAGTGGACTAGTCATATAGGTGTGCACAAATTGTATCGACTCATTTTGAATCACTTCTTTTGGCCTGTTTTGAAGTCAGATGTGGAGGAGGACATACAGCATGAGCCTGTTGTTGAAGATGAGAGGAGGATGACAGCAAGCAGCAAAGGTCTGCAAGCATGGCCAGGCCTGGCCAGGCAAGAAAGAGGTGGAGCACAGAGGAGATGGACCTCATCAAGGACACAGGGGCCACAAACACTGACTACGGAAATGATATCCGTGACTGCCAGGCACTGCAGATCCCCTATAGGTCAAAGAAGGCCTTCGCCATGCAATGCAAGCGAATAAGAGAGGGTAAGTAGGCCATTGTCCTTGACCATGGTTCGCTTTTGGAGCCACTCTTTTAGTTCTGTTTTTTTGTTTTCCTGCACCAACACAAACACCTACATTTGCAAACACTGCACCCACTCACATTACACTTTTATTGAAACATTCTTGTAAATGCTTCTTGCATTAAAAAAAAAAAAAACCCACATGGACTCTGCCTTGTCGTGGCGTGGGGGCTTACGTGTCTCAGTGGTCCTGTGGACTCTGGGGCACAACCAAAGACTCCAAATACTTACCTTTTATCACTTAACTGGAAAAAACTAATAGCGGAAATATAGAAAGTGACGTCGGACTTTATTTTTCTGGATAGCTGAGGTCCGTAGCTTTCCGTAGAACTTCTCTAGCACATTCCTAGCCAGAGATATGAACTTGGGAGCATATGTAGACCAATTTTGGTCCACTTTGGTCCGCATAGGTGCGTTTTCGGCCATAACTCGCTGAGGGAAGGTCGGACACTGTCGGACCCGACGTCTTTCCCCCATAATTCGACCACGCTGAACACGATGGTGTGTGGCTCGAATTTCCGACTTACCATTCTTGAGATACAGCCAATTTCGCCCTTCTTTTCGAGGCCACGCCCCCTTATCTTGAGAAAGTTGCGTCGGACTTGGTATCGTTGGAAAGCTTAGGTCCTCAGCTATCCACACACGTTGGTTTCACGAGTCTAGCACTTTCCTGTCCACAGTTATGAACTTATCATCCCTTGATTCACTAATTTTCTCATTTACACATGTCATTTTTACTAACCTTAACCAGTCCAAAGTTCTTGCTTGATCGTCTGCTACATGCTGGACACTCAGTGGCGCCACCTGTGGACACAAAATGTATGAAAATTTGATGATGATGGTAATCATGGTAAGCAACCCTGTGGCCGGTTTGCCTGGCAGGATTTTATTTTTAATTAACTATTAATTGTGTATCGATGTTTTATATTAGTGTTTACATTTTGTTTCAATTTTTGTAAACAGTTTTTAATAGATTTAATGTTTTATATTAGTGTTTTTATTTTGTTAGGTTTAGTGTAAATAGTTTTTAATAGATTTAGTGTTTAATATTAGTGTTAAAAATTTTGTTTCGATTGTTGTAAATAGTTATTAATGGTTTTAGTTGTTTAGAATGGTGTTAAAATGTTAGAAATAGTTCCCGCTTTGCCCCCTCGGGAAGCGGTATTTTTTTTAATTGTTTTCAATTGTTCTTTCTTTCTTGTTTTTAATCTTGTATTTATTTACGAATTTGTCTTTTGAACCTTTTTTTTAATTTATTTGTTAGTGTAATATGAATTTGTGTTTTTCAGCATGAGTTTTTATATGAACTTTCTTCACCAGCTCCTCTGGTGAACTTTGGAAAATGGTTCGTGTTTTGTGTCCATGGCATGTAACTACCAGCAGAGTTCCAAAGCCCTCAAGGGTGTCATCGATTGACCCGCTCATCACTTTTTAACCCTAACCCTGTTTTTTCAATGTTTGTTTTCTTTTTTTTTTTTTAAATGTTAGAAATACTTCCCCCTTTGCCCCATCGACGGATACATCCAACCAGTGATGTACTAGCCACAAACCCTAACCCTTCCTGCTTATCTGTACGTCCAGGCGGGGACCGGAAGATGGATAATGGATGGCAGAAATTTTGGACCTCCCCGATCCGTCCATGTACCACCTCCAGGGGCGGATTGGCCATAGGGAGTACCGGGAGTTTTCCCGGTGGGCCGGTCACTAATGGGCCGATAGGCGGCCATTTTTATTCATTTATTTAATTTTTTTTTTCGCCATGCCTCGCCTTGCCTATTGTAACTCAACCGGCCCAGGGAGAGAGACATGCATCGGCTCGGCCCACAGTGCTCAGCTGCAGACTCAGCAGAGAGGTGACGATTGGCCCAGTGGCTTGTCTACCTGGCCCAATGGCCCTATGAGAGGCTACAGAGGCCCAGGAGTCCCACCCACGCATGTTCTAGACCCCCCCTCGTCCAATCACTTTTAATGATGAGGAGTCATGATGAGAGAGAGAGCGAGAGAGAGAGACAAACAACACACCAGCGCAGGAGGTCGAACCAATGGGTGGTCCCGTTAGTTCGAACTGTCATCGCTACTTTGTGACAAGCTCACTTCACGGGCGCGAGGCTGCTGCAGCCGCCGCTCCTGCTGACAGCAGACTGAGAGAGGAAAAAAGGTAAATTTGGCTTTGGTTAGGTTCAGGCAATGAAGAAAGGAGTTGGTTAAAGCAGAAGTAAGTGATATATTTGTGTTAATATAAGTCTTAAATAGTTGTATCTTCCGACAGCAATCACTTCTATAGAGTGTTAGGTCTGAAACACGGGTCTGTCAGTCACTCTGCTCTGCTCTGAGCCCAGGAGAAAACATTTATCGTATCCTACAGTTTTTATCCAATGAGGAGAGAGAACGGCATGCAGGGCTGTGTGTGCAGCCAAGGGACTCCGTGAATGTGGTGACGTAGGGACGAGGACTGTTATGGTGCGTTCAAGGCAACCAGTAACTGGTGTTTTTCCGACCTGTGAAGTCGTACCAGTTCGATCTGGTACGAGTTCACGGGTCAGAAGTTACGAGTGGCCGTTATAGTGACTTTCACAGGTAAAACAGGTCGGAGAAACACGAGTGGGTTGCCTGGAACGCTACAAAGTCGTAAGTTGTGACTTGAAGCTGTAACTTACGGTTTCAAAAGCCTACCTGGAACGCAGCATTAGCCAAAAGGACCGGATCGCTTACTTCTGCTTTAAGTTTAGTAAAAACAGCAGGTAGAGTAACATGATTGGTTTGTTTGTTTTTTTCACATGATTAAAAAATTGTAATAGGGACTGTACACATGATTGAACATTGATTATATGACACATGATTGTATAATGGACTTAAAGAAGTCAGTGTTACACCACGGGGAACCATCTGCCATCAGGATTCTGCTCAAGTTTGCTACACAGTAAATTTGCCAGTGTAAAAAATGCAGTGTCAAAGTATTTTAATTCTTACGGAGTTATTCCAACAATGGACAGAGTAAAATTGAACAAAAAAACGTCCAGTGTTGGTGAAAATAATCGGAGTTGACTGTGGTTTTACTCTGTCAGTGTCATTGACTCTCTCAGAGTTAAATCAACACCCAGTGTTAAAAAGAAAATACTCTGAAAAGCTCCGCCCATCAACTTCCCCGGTCAAACTGAGAACGTGGACTCCAGGTGGACTCTGGCATCGCCATCTTCGTTGCATCGATACTGTGGTAAGTTTTTCTAAGTTAGATAAACTATTGCCGTTGTTGTTTTTTGTATAAGAATAAAGGGACGTAGTCATTTACCACATTAGTCAATGTTGGTACTACGTGTCTTCAAATACCGCATTTCAAATGGCTAACGTGATATCGGGTCGGTGGTTAGCTTAAATGTACCAGCCACATGGCTGACCACGCAACACCAAACTGAACAAAAACGACACGAGGTAACCTTAATGTCAGCGAGGACGGGCTGTTGTGGTGTGTTAAGTGTCATACTTGCACATTTTTTTCAGTAAAATGACGACAAAAATTCGTCGACGCAGTCGTATTTATTATTTATATTTGAGCCGAGCAAATCGCTTTAGCGTCACGTCACAATTTGGTTGAGCATACAGGGACATGTCACGGACATGCGGACATGCTCATTGGACCCGCTGTTTCACCGGCAGACTGAGAGGAATGCACCAATTCGATCCTCGTTAACGTGAACCGAGCCGCGGCTCCAAGAGGCTCAGTCAGCTGCTGTTAGCTGTTAGCCGTTAGCCTTTAGCTGTTAGCCAGAGCAGCAGCGCTACGAGGCTGGTTTAAGCTGCTTTCGCACGGTGCGCAGCACTCGGTTCGTGTTCAGACACATGTGTTTTCACTCTAGTCCAAAAAGTAGATGAGTTACACGTTTTCTGGGGGGAAACTATTTTAAAACAGTAGGCTATGTTATCCATCTTTCAGGGGTTTTAATTTGCTCTGAGAATATCAGGTTTAGCCTACTTAATATGCATATTTTCATTTCTTTTTTCTTTCAGAATGTACTGTAGTGCACTGGTGGTAAGTAATAAGTTGATGTAGGCTACTTGATATAAAATTGAATTGTGTTTGTGATTTTTAAAGCTGAAATAGGCAATTTTCAGGTTGTCAGCTTGTACTGGTGTTGTGTATCATAATGTAGATTTCAGTTTGCTGTCTTTGCAGATACCATCATGTTGATCAAAACCAGAATCTACAATACACAGAAATATGTCAAGATAAAAGAGCCAAGCTTTGAGGAATTCTTAAATTCTGGTAAGATGTACCCAGTATGACACTGTCAGTTGCACACCGTTGGTAAAACTAAAGGAACTAAGCATGTTGGTGTGTTCATTGTTTTTTTTTGTTGTTGTTTTTTTAATTGAAAATAATCATTGTCTTAACCTTTTGGCAAGCTACCCTATGGGCATGTTAAGGGGTCAGCAATTAAGATCTGAGTTTTGTGGTTGGTGGTAAGTTGTTAAGTTGTACACCATTGAAAGATGCCTGCATCAGTGCCTGTTTGCACCTCAGACCATGCTACTAATGCATCAATGTGTTTTTGGAGAATGGCCTTGGTTAATCTTGAGCATTTTGTATCGATTGAAATCTTGTTTTGTTTTTTTGGTCATAGCTTTCTTGAAGTTCTCAGTTCCGCCAGTCAATGAAGGTGTCAAGGTTTTTGATGAAACAGGAACTGAGGTGGACGCAGAGGTCTTCACTGACATAGCGCAGCAGCCCAACACTGGCATACTAACCATCAAGTTTGTTGACGGTATAGTTGCTCACTATAATCCATGGAATGTAATGATGAACTCAACTTTTTTTATTGTTACAAAATAAAACAAATTGGTATTATTCTGTCCTGTCTCTTTCTCCTGAACTACAGATTTCAAGGAAACTTTGTCCAGCAGTTCCCATGATGCAAATTCCAGTGCACTGTCTGCTTGTAGCAGTGATGACACAGTCATCCTCGAAATCATGTCCTGCAACTCAGATGACACAATCGTACTGGAGGCGAGTGAAAGTCCATCCAGAAAGCGACAGAGGGCAGATGAAGAGGCCAAACGTGTAAGTTGGTGTAGGAAATCTTTTTTGCAATTCTTTACTCTGGGAGTTACCATGTTTTGTTAGATTTTTAAGTGTATGTATTGTCAGTTGTGAAAAGCTTGTCCACTTCACAGGTGGTTGAATTGGCGCTAACAAGGAGACCTGGGGGTGACCGTATCATCAAAGAGTACCACCGCACTAAAAGTCTGACCGACTCCTCACGCCGACAAATGGTCAACATACTTGTGGCTGATATGACAGAAGCACATGGGTAATTTGGTTGTCTCTATGAGAACTTTTTTTCTGTGTTTGTGCTGAAAACATTTATTATGTTCTTGTTATTGGCTTTGTTTGAAATCATTGGAAGTATGTCATTTAACAGTATTGAGTTTACTCTTGTCAGGACGGCCCCGCCACGGAATGTGAGAGAGATGTACGCTCGAGGCATAGTTGAGCTCTTCCCGTACTTGATGGATCCCTACTCTAAAAATGGATATGTAAGCATTTTAAAGGGTTTGCAGACTGAGAGCAAATTATTGTGTGCATGTGCTAATAAAATAGTTTAGAGAACTGATTTTAAAAATGAAAATGTTGCATTTATATTTCCACACCAATGATCCAGTTTTACATTAATAAATATAACTCCTTAATTTCAACTATCTTGCTGCTGTCTGAACTAATAAACTTTTTGTATTTTCGAAGGAACATTTCTATGATGGTGAAAGTGGCAGTGGCTATCTGGCATGGCGGCTTAAAACTGTACAAAGAAGAAGTGCTTCATCAGAGAGCAGAGGATCATCACGTCAGCTGAGTGGAGGGCCAGTAGCCAGAAGAGCGGCTTCCTTTAGTCCTGAGATGACCTTAAATGAAGAGCAATGCAAGGAGGCCATGGCCTTAATGAGATACTGTACTGACGAGGCTACTATCAAGCAGAAGATGAAAATGACGTTTCAACATCGTCGCAGTATGGTCCTCGATGAAGAGAAATCCTCAGATGTCCTGACTGAATTTCCCCGCTTCAAAGATGTCAAAGGCCTGGTAATTGAATTTTTTTGCATTAAAACATGCAATTGTCCTTTCAGTGTGAATTACTGTTAACAGCAACATTTATCTCTCAATCTCTTGAATTGAATAAATATACTTTCAAACTGTTTGCACATCCATACATTTAGGTGTATACATACATACTGTATCTGCTCAACTGCTAAATATAAAACGTAATATTTTTCCAGTCAGTCCCAATTAAAAAAGCTTTTGGTATTTCATCTTTCTGTTGCAGATTGAGCAAGACTTCATCCTGCAGTTTGGAGAAGGTGTAGCTGCAAGATTTATGGAAAGGTTAGTCACAACAGTAGTGGTTTCAGCTGAGGGTTTATGAGGAGGTCTTCCAAATGGCCATTGTTTTCATTCTGTGTCACATCTACACTTACCTTACAGTGGGAAATTCTGGGATTTGGCATTGCCATGTTAATATGCCAATGGAAATATGGTTCCTTGATATTTGTGGCACTCAGTTTTTATTATTCTAGTAAATTAACATTGATCTTCTCTGTTTCTCACTATCTATGGGTGTTTGAATTTCTTGATCATAAAATAACTTTTTTTCTCTATCTAGGTGGCCAACAACATTCAAGCAAAAGGTGATTGATCAGTGTAAGGCTCTCCCTTCTACAAGTGACCTTGAAGAGCTTATCCATTGTGCTGAAGCTACACCGGATGAAGAGGAAATTGATGACACTCTTGCCCTTGGTAGTGTGTGTTTTTTTTTTGTTTTTTTTGGGGGGGGGGTTAGGGGGTTGATTTCTTTTCCTGTTTTATTCCCTCATCTTTTTTGTTACAGCTGTAATTCAAAATAATGGTGTTTTTAAATTATAACACAGTACATTTTGCTGTTATTTCTAAATACAGGCTGGGACAGCGATCTGGCATCCATTATCCTCCTCCTCCACCTGATACCTCCTTCAGCCCAAGGCCGGAGAAGACCAGGCAAGGTGTCTGCAGCTCAAGCTGAGAAACAGCTTGTCGTGTTCAAGAAGGTTTGTGTTATTGCTTATGAAGATTATCTTTACAGATGGCAATAAGAGAACGGGACAGTTTTTAATCTGTGATTTTCAACTTTTAATTTTGACATCTTCTTTATCCTCAGAGTGGAACCAGTCTTCAAGAACATGTTGATGCAATCAAATGCACCACTCAACCGTATCTTCTTGCTGTTGGAATGAAGAGGAGCACTATCCATGAGTTCTTCATTATTCTGGACAAGCAGGTCATACCGTGCAAGTCAACCAGTACCCTAGGAGCTTTTGACGAACTCTTTAAAGCACACTTTGTATTTGGTACCATGTACAACCAGATGCTCCACAACATGTACACCTTCATACAGACAACCATTTACAACATAGATGTTGGTCAAGTCCAGGAGAGCCCACGTGTTGCTGAGGTTAGGGCCAGGCTGCTGCACTAGGTAATAGATGGGTGGGCAACATATTTGTCACTTTTCACTAAAAGCTCTTGTATCTGTATTTTGATTGATTTTCCCATCTCACTCAGTCTTAATCGATATCATGGGCCTGATTTGTTTTGTTTGCCACTC
This sequence comes from Trachurus japonicus, assembly GCF_045865225.1. NCBI lineage: Eukaryota > Metazoa > Chordata > Actinopteri > Carangiformes > Carangidae > Trachurus > Trachurus japonicus. The sequence continues at coordinate 80,049 of NW_028221131.1, read as the reverse complement.
ACATTTTGTGGGAACCAATGATCTTGTGAGGCATCTGCGGTTGATTCATGGTTTATATCCAGGTAAATCACTTCGCCTTAAATGTGCACAGAGAGGATGTTGTCATGTTCTTAGTACCTTTTCAGGTTTCAGGAAACATTTAAACTCTAAACATGCTGAGAACATTGAGAGTGAAGCTGAAACTGATAACATTGTAGACAGTTATGATGCTGCAGATGATACTCGGTCACAACATTTTGAAGGAGCGGCCAGTAGCTCAAATGTCCTGCCAGCACCCAACATCAGTACTCGTGATATGTGTGCATCTGCTATTGCGCAGCTTCAAGTTGCTGGTGTAGGCCAGTCCACTTTAAACAATTTTGTATCATCCATGGAAGAAGTCATAATGGAGGTACAGAGTCAAACTAAAGATGCAGCTTTGAAATGTTTATCTTCTCAGGATACAGATGTGAAAGCTAAAATTGAACAAACTTTTAAAACACTTGAAAACCCTCTTACTGCATTGAACACTGAATCAAAACGTAATGCATATTTTGAACAAAAATGGAAAACTGTTGAGCCTGTTGAAAAAGTACTTGGTGTCAGATTTGAAAATAGAAGAAACAGAAGCACCGGAACTTATGATCAAGTAGTTGTAACTGACAAATTTGCCTATGTTCCAATTCTAGAAACATTACAATCTATTCTCAGAAATCCAAACCTCAGTGATATGTTTATGTCAAGCCACACTCCCAAGGACGGTGTGTATTTTGACATAAATGATGGGTTGTATGTGAAGAGACATCCTCTTTTTTCTCAAAAAAAGAATGCATTGCAAATTCAGTTATTTTTTGATGAGTTCGAGACTGCTAATCCATTAGGCTCCAAAAAGGGTATACATAAATTGGGGGGGATATATTTTACACTGAGAAATTTTCCGCCAAAGTTAAATTCATGTTTAATCAACATACATTTGTGTGCACTTTTTCATGCCCAGGACATTAAAACCTATGGTTTTGACACCATCCTTGAGCCAATCATAAATGACTTGAAAGTGCTTGAAACTGATGGGATCAAAGTTCCCTTGTTCAAAGATGCAGTTCATGGCAGTATTGTGCAGGTTACCGGCGATAATCTTGGTATACATGGACTGTTTGGGTTTGTGCAATCGTGCAATCCCGAAATTGCTGTCGTTTTTGTATCATTGAGAAGAGTGAATTTCAAACTGTGTTCTGTGAAGATGACCAAAACGTGATATTACGGACTAAAGACATGCTTGCCGAACATTGTCATACTGCACAAACAAATCCACAGCTACCTCATGTATTTGGTGTGAAGCGTTCATGTTTGTTAAACACTCTGCAGTATTTCAACACAGCTGATAATTTTTCCGTAGACATCATGCATGACATTTTAGAGGGTGTTGCACAGTTAGAAGTGAAACTCGTATTGGAGTATTTACAGGAAAACTTCTTAACTGCTAAAGAACTGGCCAGTAGAATAGAGTCATTCAACTATGGGTACACTGAGAGGAGAAATCGCCCCCCTGCAGTCAAGTTACTTGATGGAAGCAATGATTTGGGCCTGAACGCCATTCAGTCCTGGTGTTTACTGCGAAACATGCCGTTGATATTTGGTGATCTAGTGCAGAGAGACAATGAGTATTGGCATCTGTTAATGTTGTTGCTGCAGATAGTAAATATTGTGTTTTCTCCCATCCTAACAACTGGTATGACCATCTTTCTGAAGCACATCATTATTGACCATCATCAGCTTTTTAAACGCCTGTTTCCTACTAGAAATCTCTTGCCTAAGCATCATTTCATGACGCATTATCCTCGATGTATAAGAAATATAGGACCACTCCTGCACATGTGGTGTATGCGTTACGAGGCAAAGCATAACTTTTTCAAAACTCAACTCAAAAGTTTCAAAAATATCACAAAGACGTTGGCCAGAAAACACCAGAAATACATGGCCTTGCATTGGGAATCTTTCAGCCTGAGCAGAGTAACTATTGGTCCAGGGAAGATGTTACAGATTACAGATTTGCAAGAAGGTCCTGAAATTGCTGCCAAACTAAATGTAGACACATGTGACAATGTTCTTTTGGTGAAATGGGTAAAGCACTATGGTTCTGAATATCGCCCTGGTTTAGTAGTGTGTCTTGAGATTAATGAGGAGTTACCAGTATTTTGTAAGATCAGCACTATTGTAGTGAAAGATGAGCAAGTTGTACTTATTGGCTCCGGTGTGGAAACTATTTGTTTTGACGAACATTTCCATGCATTTAAGGTTTTGTACAAGCCATCCCAGGCACCTAAGGTGTTCAGTGTTCAAGAGTTGCTCTATTTTAAACCAATGGATGTTCAAATGGCATATGGTTCAACAGATGTTTCCCTGTTTGTAGTACCATATTGCCATATGATGCAGCCTTAACCAGAGTTTCTGGTTTTGACTTTGTATTCCCTCTCACTGAAAATCATTGACTCGTCATTGTTTCCTGAGGGTGGATTGTTTTATTAAAGCAAAAGTTATTTATTGTTATTCAACCTTAGATACATTTCTGTCACCATACTGATAGATTACAACCAAGATCTCTGCCAGTCACAATGAAGGTTTTTGTAAAGGAGAGTTTTGCAGACCTCCATTTGTCTGTATTTGTTGTGAAAAACATCTGTACACATACACTATATCTCATTCAGTGACCTATTTGGAAAATTTTGGTTTGACTTGGTTGATTGTTTCCAGGTGATGGCAAAGTCTGCTCATGTTTGAACACTGCTAAAATGATTCAGTGTGTAGCGTTATAAATGCACTTTAAAGACATTTTCACGGCTGTGAGAAATGTCAATACAGTATTATGAAGTTTAACATGAGATTTTCTCCAGCGTTCAACTGAAAATATGTTTTTATAATGGAGACTGATAAGATTTGAGATTTTACATGTTATTATGTTTACATTTAATGCCAATATTTCATGTTTACTTGGAATAAATATGTATTAAGGTATGGATTTGTGTGTGTGTGTGTTCCCCCCCCCCCCCTGCAAAGATTAAGCTGTGTCGTATCACTGGGAGAGAGTAGATTATATGTAACACTGGTAGGAGTTGGTTAAAAATCAACACTCTTCGGAGTAATTTCATAATCAACATAGTGTAAAGTAGGTTTAACACTGGAAAAGTTATTTCGTAACACTTAACTCTTTAGTGTTAAATGTGAATAACACTATGGGTGTTACTTCTTACATAGTGTGAAACTTGATTAACACTTCTCAGTGTAGTGTAGTGTAAAACATTAACTCTTACCAGAGTAAAATTGACTCTGAAAATTTAACTCTGTGTTCAGTGTACATTTAACACTCTGTAGATAGGGACCATATGTTCACTGAGGTAGTGTTAAAATTAACTCTTTAAGTGTTATATTGACACTGGCGATTTTACTGTGTATGATGTTTATCACAGATACTTCCCCTTTAAGTTCGGACTTTATTATTTATTTATTTATTTTATTATACTCTGTCATTATGTACACAATCTTTGAAAACATGATTTTTTGAAATCAATAAGCATGATAGACATGATTGTATGAATGCATAAAAACTATTTAGATGCATCATAGGGATGCACCATTTATTTTCCTTTCATTGGACTATTATACATGCAGCAGCATGTCATCTTGGACTTTTTTCACTTTTATTTTCATTCTCCTATTTGTTTCATTTTTTATGTTTTTTTTTTCACAAAAAAATGGATAACAAAAAATCCAAAAAAACACTATGTTGTTATATAACATTGTTCTCAAGTTGAGATATTTGTTTTTCCTTGTCAACAAATGTTTTTTGCCTTGTATTTGCTAAATAAGACTTGTGTTTATGTGTGTGGAAAGAAATAATGCTTATAGTAGCTTCTGCTTAAGGTCAAGGGACAATCTCACGACGTATCTTCTGCTATGGTCAGAGGCGCGGGGTATACGACTTTGTCGTCACTTCCTCCGTCTTCCTGGCAACCATTTTATTGCGGAAGAAGCCACCTGAGATTCTCCTGAGATTCTTGCAGAAAAACAACTTATTAGCTGGCCTGAAGAAGGTATAATCATACCGAAACGTTGCCACGACAGCTTTTATGTTATATTGTGGAATAAAAGAAAAGCGGACCGCTGTTTCAAAGGACAAGCTTGCCGAAAGTGAGTTTTTTTGTCGCTTTTTACGTGTGGACATAAACGCCATCTTTGCCACAAATAAACACAATAAATACTCCACACACATAAACCACACATCTATCTTGCACAACATATACTTGGCCCTAATATGGGGTCAAACCGAGACCAGCACCCTCATTTATCATTGTGGATACACGCTTTTTTACACGCTCTTTCCCCCATTTTGTGCGTACGCACTTTTCTCCGCCTAATTTGGGATCTATCAAACCAAAACTTGTCGGGAGTAAGTGCAAAAACTTACGACCAGTCCGACCATGGCGTACCGGCATTTACACGCTTTTTGAAGAACAAGAGGAATTGGCGACGCCGCTGCAGAGTCAGAGAACTGCAGTATGCGAGGGAGAGAGGAGCGCGGACACTGTTTGAAGTAGCAAGTGGTGGTGATGATGACCACCACCCCCCCCCCCCCCCCTCCCCCTCCACCACCACCACCACCGCCGCACACGTGTTGACGTCGGCACTTTACATGAAAAGCACAGCGACTCAGATTTTTCCCCTGTGCATTTACACTAGTTTGCTCCTAAATACTGGCTTTATAAAACGAATTTCGTTTTCTTTTGATATCATATTGATATTTTCCCTGCATGTAGGCTACACCTCTTCCACAACCCGTCTGTCCAGTCTGGAAAATAATTTCTGCGCCGTGTGTGTGTTACGTAGCCAGACTGGACACACACAGCGCAGCAAGCCCAATAATGTCGGCGCAAATCAAAGCAAATGAGAAAACATGATCGATATTTTTTGTGTGAATAATATTTATTGTATTTAACAAAAATGGGTGCTGCCCAACATCATTTTAGGAAAAGTCACAGACTGGTGGACTTCAATGTTTGTTTGTTTTTTGTTTTAATATATAGCTATGCACAAATGAAAATCAAAGTCTTCCAGTGAACGGAAGTTGGGGGTTAGTGGAAAGGGGTGCAAAGTAACTGGCAGTGGAAACCCTGCTTTAAATTATTATGACATAATCTAAAATAAGGGGCAGAATAAATATGATTCTTCTTCTTTCTGTTCTGTTTCATTTAGATTTGGGAGTTTTTTGTATTTATTGAAGCCTTTCAATGCAAGATGATGTTTCTGACTGATATTGCCGTGTTACCGTGTATCTCGCTTTCAGAGAAATTCCGCTTCTTTCTCCGCTCTCCGTCCGTCTGTTGTCTTCACCGTCTTCCCCTGACGTCATTCCACACGTTTCCAGAGTGCACATGGCTACTTAATATGCACGTAACTGATTTGCATTGACCACATATGGTTGTGTGGGCCGTTTAGGGGGCTGGGTATGAGGCGTGTTCTCATCCACGCTTTTCTCAGGTCCGGTGTGATCTATCAAGGGAAATACCGTGCAGCCGTGTGTACGCGGAGTTTGATAGATCTGAAAAGAGTGTATATTTTTTGGTCGTACGCACATTTTGCCTTTCCGTCGTACTGAAAATTTAAGAGGACTTTTACACGCTCTTTGATAAATGAGGCCCCAGGAATGGACGGTCGTCCGCCGGAGACGCGGCAGGGACGAAGACCGTCAACCTGGCCAGGAACTCTTCTCCAGCCGCGGCAGGAAGAACGACAAGATACAGTACGTTCTTATGCACAAGCAGCAAGTTCAACAACAAGACAAAACAGAGACAGAGAGGACAGAAGGAGCTAGAAGAACCTATCAACGCTCTCCGCGCCGCGCGCGGCAGCACCTTGTCGCTCCTTCTTCATCACCAGCGCGGCGAGTACGCAGACCAGAGACGCATGGCCACTCACAGCAGACGTCACGTCATCGGCATGGTCACGTGGCCCCCCGAGACCACAACAGAGGTAATCACATATCAACACATGATAATTACCGTGGGAATTCTCCCCAAAAGAGAAAAAGAGACAAAGTACGAATGGAAAAGACTGCGAATAAAGAGACGCGCAGTGGATTTGTGGACTCAGAGGATCCAATTTTGCCACCAAGGTTAAAACAATTTACCAAATGATCAAAGCCCAACATCATTTATACAATGTTTCCACCAATCAGGCCCCCCCCCATAATTCATAAAACAGCACTCAATCTGGCTACATTCATTAAACCAGCAGTGCCAACTGACCACACCCAATTAATGTTGGAGGGAAACGCCAAGAACTGGGAGTATAACTCCTTACTGATACTTAGAGAACACTATGAGGAAAGCATGTCTCTCAGTGAGCAGTAGCTTTCTGAACTGATTCCTCTCGGCTGGCGAGACCCGTTCATCATCGCTTCCAGGTGGCCTCAGAGAAATCTCGGACGCAGACTGAGACCAAAAAAACACAAAAATGTTCTTAAGGAACAACCTTGACCTCCTCGACAATGACATTGAGGACACAGATTTTATCCTGAGGGACGATGGAGGCTTCCCTCCTCTCCTCTTCCTCCTCGCTCTCTCATCACTTCCCTTCTGGCTGCCCCTATCATCTCTCCCATTCCTCCCACCACTCTCTCTCCTCACTCTCCTGCTACAGGTCCCCCCCCCTGCTTCGAGGGTTCAGATGGCCACAGTTCAGGGCGGCCGGGCCCCAGCCACCACGGGCAGTAACACCTCCACGTGTCTGCCACGGGAAGACCGGAGCATGCTGCTGCTGGACGGGCAGGAGCAGACACCGCGCCGGACCTCATCCCTCCCAGGTCTAGTTCCCCTGGGCCGGAGATCCACAGAGCCACCTTCAGACAGGCCGAGACTGGTCCCCCTCAGACGCCGGCAGCCCGCCCCTGGCTCAAAGGACGGGGACTCGTCTTCCTCCCCTTCCTCTTCTGGTAACAACACACACATGATCACACTGTTCATCACCAGATTTTCTGGTCTGCACATTTGTTGGCCAGGGACCTTAACTTAACCCTTAACCTCTCTGAGACTCAGACATTCAATGTTTCTTTTGATATATGGACCAAGCCTGAACTTAACCAGAGTCACTTACAACACATGGTCGACATATATAAAGGACTTTTTTTCACCTTAACCCAATACTGGCTTACAATACTACAGAGTAATCTTACCTAATCTTAACCCTTAACCCCTCTTGATACTGAGGCATCTATTGGTCTATTCACATGAGTGGACAAGGCCTAAACCTAACCACTTGATCCACCACACATAGTTGGCTTATTAACTAAACTTAAAATAGTGGGTTTCTATGCAACAGAGGACCCTGACCTAAACACAACCGCTTCGCCCGGGATTGGTAGATCTAGACCAGTATATTATCCAAAACTTAACCCTTTAAAAGGAAATAATTACACCCCTTAGGATCTCTATTCCCTTACCAAGCACATTCACAACCCTATATTGGGACCTATCACTATTAAGAATATGTTGTGATGTATACTAATTTATGTCCTTTTCTCCTCCTGTGTTATAGTGTATCGCGGGGAAACATGGAAGTGGCTGACCGTTGGTGTGGCTAGTTGGATACATGGAGCGTGCACCAGAAGGAACACTATGTATATTACATAGTGTTCATTCTTGTTCTTTTACGGTTTTTTGCTGTTGTTTTGGGTTTTTTAATGGTTTTTAAATGTTTCTTCTTTGTTTTTTAATTGTCCTTGATGGTTTTTAGTGTTCTGTAATGTTTTTGTCTTTGTTTTGGTTCTTTAATGTTGTTTGAATTTTTGTAAATAGTTTGTAATTGCTTTAGTGTTTTTTAAGGGTTGGCAAATGTTATTAAATTGTTTGTAAATAGTTCTTGCCCTTCTCCCTCATTGATGGCTACATCTCATTTGTGATGTGATGATTTTCCTGGGGTGGGAAAAATCGTGTGGATGTTTCAGTACGGAGATAAGAGGCCTGTGTTTGAAGTTCTTGGCCCAGAGGGGGCAGACTTATCGCCTCTCATGTCCGCTATTTATGTCTTCCTCACCATGATCATCATCTTTCAAGGTGCTGATACCCATCTCTCTTTTCGTGTCGATTGAGGCCCCGTTTATCTGACCCGGGTATTTTTAAAAACGGAGACATTAACCATCGTTTGCACCCTCCGTTTACACGCAAACGGAGAAAACGCCCCTGAAAACGATGCTTTTTAAAAACTCCGGCCAGGGTGGAGATTTTGGAAAACTCCGTTTTCACGTTTGCATGTAAACGGAGGAAAACGGAGAAAAACGGAGATCTGGGGAACTGACGCCAGATTGTGCGCCAGAAAGTGCCCCTGGGTGATGCGACATTGTTTACAGTCAACAGTCAGTGTTTACAATTAAGCAATATTACCCGAGAGGGTGTGCGCGACGGTGATGCTTGCGGACCTCGGCGCAAGCGCCTCGGTCCTGACCGCATCACCGTTGTGCTCAAATTACGTTTAAGCACACCCTCGAGGGTAATATTGCGATTATACAACAATTACCAACAAAATAAAGCGTATAATTAAATAAATATTCATGTTGATGGACGTTTTGCTCTCAAAATTTAAAGTTTTTTGCGAGTGTGCTTCCCGTTTCCATGGAAATAAATGGGGTCTGACTAATAACTGAAACACAATCAGTCACGTCAGTAGACTCCTATGTGTAATGGAACCTAGTTCACCTCTACAGCAAATAGTCCGAACCTTAGTAACGACCTAGCAACAGAAATGATTTTCTAGTCCCAGATGAGTGAACTCTGAGCTGACGTTCATGTTTTAACGCGGTCTCGGACTTTCCCCAACTAAATCAACACTGCACTAACTCGCCCAAGTTATAACAAAGATGCCGTTTTTTTTCCTTTCACAGATGTACACTATATTACCAAAAGTATTCGCTCACCCATTCAAATGATCAGAATCAGGTGTCCTAATCACTTGGCCTGGCCCCAGGTGTATAAATTCAAGCACTCAGGCATGCAGACTGTGAAACAAGACATTTGTGAAAGAATGGGCTGCTCTCAGGAGCTCAGTGAATTCCAGCGTGGAACTGTCATAGGATGCCACTTGTGCAACAAATCCAGTCGTGAAATTTCCTCGCTCCTAAATATTCCACAGTCAACTGTCAGCTCTATTATAACAAAATGGAAGCGTTTGGGAACAACAGCAACTCAGCCACGAAGTGGTAGGCCACGTAAAGTGACGGAGAGGGGTCAGCGGATGCTGAAGCGCATAGTGCAAAGAGGTCGCCGACTTTCTGCACAGTCAATTGCTACAGAGCTACAAACTTCATGTGACCTTCAGATTAGCCCAAGTACAGTACGCAGAGAGCTTCATGGAATGGGTTTCCATGGCCGAGCAGCTGCAGCCAAGCCACACATCACCAAGTGCAATGCAAGGCGTCGGATGCAATGGTGTAAAGCACGCCGCCACTGGCCTCTAGAGCAGTGGAGACGCGTTCTCTGGAGTGATGAATCACGCTTTTCCATCTGGCAATCTGATGGACGAGTCTGGGTTTGGAGGTTGCCAGGAGAACGGTACATTTCAGATTGCATTGTGCCGACTGTGAAATTTGGTGGAGGAGGAATTATGGTATGGGGTTGTTTTTCAGGAGCTGGGCTTGGCCCCTTAGTTCCAGTGAAAGGAACTTTGAATGCTTCAGGATACCAAAACATTTTGGACAATTCCATGCTCCCAACCTTGTGGGAACAGTTTGGAGCGGGCCCCTTCCTCTTCCAACATGACTGTGCACCAGTGCACAAAGCAAGGTCCATAAAGACGTGGATGACAGAGTCTGGTGTGGATGAACTTGACTGGCCTGCACAGAGTCCTGACCTGAACCCGATAGAACACCTTTGGGATGAATTAGAGAGAGAGAGCCAGGCCTTCTCGACCAACATCAGTGTCTGACCTCACCAATGCGCTTTTGGAAGAATGGTCAAAAATTCCTATAAACACTCTCCTCAACCTTGTGGACAGTCTTCCCAGAAGAGTTGAAGCTGTAATAGCTGCAAAAGGTGGACCGACATCATATTGAATTCTATGAGTTAGGAATGGGATGGCACTTCAGTTCATAGAATGAGTAAAGGCAGGTGAGCGAATACTTTTGGTAATATAGTGTAGCTTCTACAACCGCAAACTCTGCATGTAAATGAAGTTATAGCGCCGTGTCGCCGACACAGCTGATAGAGAAAGACAAACGATTACTCCAGATTATTTAAAAGCCCAAAAGGTGCCAGCAAGAGAGAGAGAAACATACAGGTAATCACCTCCGTTTTATCTAATAAAATATTCAGCTCCAGGACATATTTTAAAAAAACATATTCACCGCGATCACAACTCGTGTCTCTCCGACTTTGTAACGTTACACACATGGGAGGGAGACAATCCTCTCGGCTGTAACGGGGAAGTTTACAATATATTAACAAAAAATAAAAATAAAAAATTGTTCTATAAATGTGACTTTGGCAGCTGACAGGAACAACCTACAGGGTCAATGTAGTTTGTGATTTATTTTCACAAGTAATAAATGACGTTTCTGAAAATAAAAGGGGGAAAAATCCATGTTTCCATGGAGATGTGTAAACAACATGACATGGCGAAGTAATATTTTCAGTGATGAGTCAGCCGTGCTGTAATGCTGATTTGAGCACATTCTAAATGTCTTATTGACCAATCAGATTGCTTGGTCGGAACTACTTGTTGTATAATCTGTGATCATGGATGCATGCAGAATTGCAGTCATATTCATGCTGGTGCAATCACTTTGTGTTTGTTTGCATCTACAAATACAAGTGCTGTACTATGTGGAGGAGCGGAGACGACTTAGTGCTCAAAGGTCAGCATTGTTGCAGCACCTTCTCCCTCCCACACGGAGAGTGCGTCCGCGTCACCGCCGGCCTCGCCGGTTTGGGCGCACAGCTGTCTGGTGGGATAACTTCGAAAATGAAGTGGTTCTCCCAGAGGAGTGGCGTGAACATTTCCGCATGTGGCGGGCATCGCTGCTGTCACTGTCCGAGTTGCTGCGCCCTTACATCCAGGCTGAGAACACCATCATGCGGTCCTGTGTCAGTGTCACAAAAAGAGTTGCCTGCACCCTGTATTATCTGTCCGACGAGGGCAGACTGCGCAAAACAGCCAACGCATTCGGTCTCTCTCGATCGACAGTGTCAATAATAGTAAGACAAGTGTGTGAGGCAATAGCTGTCCACCTCGGTCCCATGTACATAAAACTCCCCACATCAGAAGACTCTGTCACGCAATTAGTGCAGAAATTTGAAGCAGTGCACGGTCTCCCGCAATGTTTAGGTGCTGTGGATGGCACACATGTGGAGATAAAGCAGCCATCTGTTAATTCCACAGACTATGTTAACAGGAAAGGGAGGTTCAGTTTGAATGTCCAGGCTACCTGTGATTATAAATATTCTTTTATTGATGTGGTGGTTAAATGGCCTGGGAGCGTTCATGACGCACGCATTTTTGCCAATTCCACACTCAACAGCCACCTGAGAGATGGAAAAATCCCACCATGTCCCTAGCAGATAGTTGAGAATGAAGAGCCATACCCGTCTACTTGCTTGGAGATCCTGCATACCCCCTGCTGCCATATGTAATGAAAGAATATGTAAATGGGGGGAACAATGCCCAGGAGCAGTACTTCGGGCTGTGTTTGTGCCGTGCACGGATGGTCATTGAATGCGCATTTGGGAGGCTGAAAGGCCGTTTTGGAGCCCTGAGGAGAGCCATGGACATCAACCTCAATGACCTTCCCTTTGTTGTATATGCATGTTTCGTACTGCATAATTACTGTGAGGCTGCTATGGATACTGTGGATGACATCAGGGTTAACGAAGCCATCCAGTATGACCGGGACAACCAACCTGACCATCCACCATCTGTCAGCTGAAGGGAAGAGAGTCAGGAGAGTCCTGACACAAGCTGCGTTTCCATTACAGATTTTCGCAAAATAAAAGCGATATTTCTGAAACTTCGAAAAAGTGCAATTGCTATTTGCGGCTGTTTCCATTGAAAGGTATTTTGCGAATGAGCCGTAATGCGTCTTGCGTTTCTATGGTGACGGCACAGCGATCTCAGCTGCCGACAGCTGTTGCTGCTGTTTTTAACAAAGACAAAAACAGCACTTGATTACTGAAAGGCAAAGCCCGTGTGGCGCTGCAGCGGCCACAAATAAGGACACACTCACACGGGCCAGTTGTACCGTGCTGAAGCCCGAATGCCCCCTCCCCTGTCCCCCACTGGCCCCTCACACCACCTCCAACCCAAGCTGCTCAAGCACGGTGCCTCCGTTGATATAGAGGGATTATTTGTTTAGCAACACGGCGGATGTGCGCTTTAACCTGACTGCAGAAAGAACGGCTTTTTAAACACCAGCGGTGATGAGGCGCTGACAACAATATAGGTGGTGGTGTGTCCAGTGTCCACACACCCGTACTGGTTTATGTGACTAAAGGAGACATGTTCCACACACCCGTACTGGTTTATGTGACTAAAGGCCCTTTCACACCGGAGACGTATTTTTCGTGCGAATAATTCGCGCATCAATATTTTTTTTCGAACCCCGGTTTTCATCACGGATCCTTTCACACCGGCCGCGAATGTGTCGCGGCGAAAATGCGACATCATTTTTTTCGGAGCAAGGTCGATTTTTCTGAGCTTTCACCCAGCGAATAAACGCATCAACCAATCATGTAGCGTGAAAAGGAGGTAGGCTACGTCACAGCCCCCACATCAGAACACAGACAGCTGTTTCCCATAACAGACGGTGGCCGCACAGTCTCTCACAGGAAAAAAGTTTTTTTTTAGCGTTTCACCGTCTTTGCTCTGATCTCTGCCAGTCAGCCTCCACCTGCCGTCTCTCTGGCGTACGGTCGCGCCGCACACACACACACACACACACACGGGCGCATGGACACGTGCTTGGCCGCTAATGTAAACAATAAATAACCTGTGTCTCGGAGGAGAGGAGAGGAGGAGGAGAAATAGCAATAGAGTGTGTTCATACTGTCAGGACAGTGATCAGATATTGATCAGTGATCAGACAGGTAGCTGCTGCTGTGTTGAGTGAAGTTGGTGACAAAACGACAGTGGCATAGCGACGTGAGGGATAATTAACAGATTAAAGACGTGACGTGGAGGCGAGGAAACACCCGTCGCAAAGCGAAACTTTGGAATCTAATTGTCGCATCGTCGCATATTGTGTCGCCGCCGCTGTGAATGGTTTTGATGCGAAATATTTGGCCGCGAATATTTCGCAATTTCGTGTCGTTTATTCGTTACGTCCGCGGTGTGAAAGGGCCTTAAAGGTGACATGTCGGCGCAGGAGGGAGTGGGAGCGTGGATGTGAGCCAGTCTCCTTCAACCATGCACGGAAAAGGGGAATGATAGGAAAGGTTTTCTAATTTAATGTGAAACAATGCCCCGGTCAGCAATGCATGACAATAAACATGTGGTTCATTTGTCCCCTCAAGTTACATAAACCAACACAGCGTGGACACACACAACTCCGGTGGCGCCGGTGACGTGTAGAAAAGCGAAAAAAGTGTTTCCATTACACTTTTGCGATACACGTTTGTATCGATACGTCTCAAAAACCACCTCATGAGAGCGTCAAAACTTTTTAGCGATATTTGAGAGTTTTTTCGAAATGTAGGTGTTTCCATTACCAGTTTTTAATTTCGATATTTAGGTTTTGCGCATTTCAAGGGGTAATGGAAACACACCTACAGTTTCTTGACCCATAAGCTGACCCTGTGTGTGTGTGTGTGTTTCTTGACCCATAAAGGGACCGTGTGTGTATGCAGGTTATAAGCACCTTGTTTCTCCATACACTTCCTCCTCTGTTCTAAAAAAAAAAAGTGAATAAACATGCAGAAGTTCAATAGATTTACAGAGCCAGATATTTCTGTTTTGAATTAAAATATATTATTGTCCACCTACAGTTGAAAATGCTGAGGAGGGATTGCCTCTGTAGTTGGGTTTCCATCCAAGTCGTATCGAATTTAAAAGCGTATTTTGTGAAAATGCGCAAAAAGCAAATGCGAATTTATGACCGTTTCCATTCATTAGTGTTTTGCGATTAGGAGGAGTGGTGCACCGTGAGATTACGTCATAAGAGAGCGTGAATGTATCCAACAGTTGACACTCAGCTGACACTCAACATCATGGACAATTTACGTACTTTCCAGACTATAGACACACCTGTATAAGCTGCACCAGCTAAATGTTAAAAGAAAATACATATATAGGCCGCACTGGAATATAAGCTGCAGGTTTTCATGTTGTAACATGAGATATTTACACAGAAAGACAGTAGAACTGTGACAGTCCGCTCGCTTTTCAGCTGTTTTGGTTCCGCTCCTCTCGCCAATGTGCATCTGTTTACATACGAAGCCGGTGAAACATCAATAAATGGAGCGGTGGGTAACGTTACATAACATATACAATGTTACGGCGTGTGTTTGTGTAGTCTTAACCGTCATAAACACAAGGTTACAGGTTACGGAGCGTTTGTGTTGCGGTGCAGAGAGGAGAGCTGGGACACCGGGGCGTCGCTGGGTGAAGTCCAGCAGCTTCACCCACAAACTCTGCCTCAATTCACATAATCTGTTTCCATCACAAAAACTCGCATTTCCTTCCCGCCCCCCAAAGCGTAAAAACTTTTATGCGCATTTACTGCCTTTTTTCGAATTTCTGGCGTTTCCATTCAAGTATTTATTCGCAATTTTTGAAAATGCGAATAAAAAAAGGTGGATGGAAACGTAACTTGTGTTAAACTGGTTTAACAAGGCAAGGCAAGGTAATTTTATTTGTATAGCCCGTTTTTTACAAACAGTTTGTCTCAAAGGGCTTTACATGGCATCGTAACAACATCCTCTGTCCTTAGACCCTCACATCGACTGAGGAAAAACTCCATGGAAAACCCTTTTAACAGGTAAAACAAATATGTACAAGTAGCCTACTTTGTTTAAATTTATACATTCTTGTACAGGCTAATGTCTGTATTTCAGCATTCTTGTTTACATGTTTGTTTTTTAGTATTTGACCCTTTATGTGATACTCAACACTTCAGTTGGCCAGGTTTACAGTAACAAATGGTCAGTGGTTTTGTAGTTGCCACAGCATGCTTTACCATACGAGTGTTACACAATTACACACACACAAGTGTGAATGCTTTTCAACCAGTTTACTTCAGATCAGACAAAATCATTTTTTGTTATCATGGCATTAAAGTAAACACTACAAATAAAATGCCTCTGTACTGCATATATCTGTATTACAAAACAAATGAAACAGCATTCAAGTACCATTTCCAGGAGGCTTCATTATAATAAACAAATTGTACGGCCGTTCTAAGGCATACAAACATTGTTCAAATTAACTCATTTCAAAGTGCTTGCCATACAACTGACCTCAATGGTACAGTATGAAAAAGAAAATGCCACTGTAAACTTAACAACAAAAAAGTGCAATTTCTGTTAACTCTTATTGCAGCTGCCAAGATATCAGACAAACCTTTATAATTTCACAGTGCATTTTGTGTAAACTGTTGTTGTAATTGCTGAAACATTACACAAGCTGTTATACTTACCTTTTTACATTCAAAAAGTAGCTGTAGCCACAACCACAAGGACAAAGTCAAATTTTGACTAATCTTCCTTGAAAAGTGCTTGGGTGTACGAGAACTGCCTTGCGCCCTCAACAGGTGTGAAGGACAAATCTGCAGTGTTAATGGGAAGTGGCATTACATTGTGTGTGTGATAAGTTTTGTGGGAATATCTGATGTATTGGATTTGGCAGATATGAGTGTTGTGATGGCATAGGGCGTTGCTGGGCTGGTGTTGTGAGGTAGTGTGGCGGTGGCGCCTGTGCTGGTTGTGGTGGATGGAGTGTTTCCCGCAGGAGGGAAAATCCATCAACAATTGAGGTTGTAAGCCTATCCAGTGTACTGGTAACTTTAGAGAAGTTGTCTGAAGCCTGAATGACATTAAGGAGTTGTCTTTTGATACGCTGGTCTTCTTCAATAGCATTTTGCAGCTGAGCCTCTGATGAAAGCCGTTTCTTCAGACGATCCTGGCGGTGTCCTCTGAGTTTGGCCTTTACAAGGTAGAGCAGAACAAAATTAGTTACAACAGCATCATTCAGTCCCTCCAGGAATTCGCGATGTTGCGATCGCAGCAAATCCCCGCAAATTTTCGCGATCTTGCAATTTTGTACAATCACCGCAACTTTTCCGCAAATTGGACCAATCATCGGTGCTTTCCGCGAGTTACACAGCAGAGAGGGCGAGTCTGGACGGAGCGGTGGTTGAAAGTGAGTCCACGGAGGAACAGCGTGGCTGGGCTGACGGCAAGAAACTTGATACAATGTGCACAAAGTGATAAGTAAAGGAACACAAGCTGAGTTGAACGTATTGAGTGTGAGTTGTCCTGGTTGACCACCCGAGGCTGTGTCAACCCCGCAGCACTCACCGAGGGGGAATCCAGTGAGTGCACCACTGCAGGGCCGGAGCGGAGCAGCTGGCGGCCAGGTGCCCCTTCCCCCATCCTAAAGCCCTGGCCCTGGACTTGAGTAGCCACCCTCCCCTTTTTATTCAAAAACTGGACTGTTTTAATAAAACAGTTCTTTTACCACGATTTTTAAACAGACATTTTAATTAAAAGTAAAACAACTTTCAACTCTATATAATTTTCCTGTGCCTTTCTTAACAAGTGGAAAATTGCTGGTATAACATGATTTTCAATTTTCCTTTGATTTTTAATTATTCAGAACAAAACTGCAACTTTTTTTTTGCAACTTTAGCTGTCTCCCGCAATTTAATCGCAACAAAAGCACTTAAAACATCGCAACATGCACCGCAATTTTTTCAAAATGTGGCCGCAAAATCAGGCATTTTAGACCGCAACAATCACAAAAAAAGCCCGCGAAATCCTGGAGGGACTGATAATTTGCAGAAAAAAACTGTTACAAGCATCAGTCTTCTATTCTATTCCAGTGTTCACTTTGATCACATATACTGATTGGAGAATGGCTTTTGAAATGGAACTAGGGAACTTGTTTTTCATTTAGTGGATAAGATTAGTGTACTTGCACAAATGTAGTTGGCTCTGGTAAAAAAAAAAAACAGTGTCAGGCATTGCCACAAGAGTAGTACAACCTCAGTAATGGGAGTATGGACTGTAGAATTCCTAGCAAGCTCTCTCTCTCTCGCTCACACACACACACACACACACTCGCTCACACACACACACACACTCGCTCTCACACACACACACACTCGCTCACACACACACACACACACACACACACACACAGTCGAGCAGGCCAGATTTACACGAACGTATCACACCACATCACATACGCTACTAACGAATGAACAACTATATACATACGTTCAGAAGATGTCTCCTCTCCTGTGGTGCCACACCTTCACCAGGATCTCCTTGGGACAAGACGCTGCTGGCATCACTGACGGACGACGGGGCTTGACTCGAGGTCCCGGGCGAGGCTTGGGACGTGGACTCCGGGTCGTTTGTCTCGACACCACTGGACAACGTGGTGGTGGCCGGCGAACCGCCCCACACTTGCTCGCAGATTTCATAATACAGCAGGACTACCCCGCCGTGCCCCGACCTGCGGCCTGTGTCGACAGCCCCTCTATACTTGCCCCGTACTGCCTTCAGCTTTGTCGTCACTATTGCGCGGGTAATGTCCTCCTGGGTTATATATGCCAGTATGTCGCCAAGAAAAATTGGAGGTGCTGTTTTTGCAATTTAACAGCCTATTTTCCCATACTCCAACTATGTTAAGTCCCACAAGGCTCAGTGTCCCTGAGCTCCCTAAATGAGTCCTGGCTCAGGTGGAAGCTGCTGTTTTGGCGATCTGACAGTAGAGCTTCTTTAGCAAGCCGAAAAACATTGTAGGGAGGTGCTGTTTTTGCAGTTTGGCAATATAATTTATTCAGCAGGCATTGGACTGCCAGGAAGCTCTGGGCTATAGTCGGGGTTGGTATTAGTCCTAGTATAATCATTCAACTTCTCTAGGCCAATTGTAAAACAGGTCTTCTAAAAGTTCATATTTCTTAAAGGTCTCGTCTAGACGAATCCATACATACCTGAACCACTTTCCTGAGCCTAACCGTTTGCGAGTTATGGCCAAAAACGCACTTTTCTAAGACCAAATTGACCAAAATTGGCAAACATGTCATATCTCCGCCCATGAACTTCCCAGTACCTCATGTTGGGTATCCACGGAAAGGTCTCTTCGAGACGAATCCATAGATACCTGAACACTTTCCTAGCATTCACCGTTGGTGAGTTATGTCCAAAAGCGCACTTTTTCTTCTTGTAATGATTGCGACTATGACAACGCATGCTCTCAAGTTCATATCTCAGCCTAGGAATGTCCTAGAGACTTGAAACAAACATCTATGGAAAGCTAAGGACCTGAGCTATTTTTCCATATCAAGTCCGACGCAACTTTACCTTTTCCGACGCAAGTTTTTCCCAAACATGCACTTTTTTCCACTTAAATATGTGTTAATTATTACAACTAATTATGTGGACTCTTTGGTTGTGCCCTGGTGGTCCTCTGGACTCTGGGGATTGGGTCTGGCCATCTGGTCAACTGCTGCCTTACCAAACAGCAGTAGACCAGCTGGCCAGACCCAATCCCCAGAGTCCAGAGGACCACCAGGGCACGTAAGCCCCCACGCCACGACAAGGCAGAGTCCATGTGGGGGGATATATATATTTTTTTTGTTATTTTGGGTTTTTATTTTTTTTTTGGAGGTTTTTTTTTTGTTAATGTTTTTTTTTTTCTTTTTTTTTTTTTCAATGAATGAATAATAATAAAAACAATAAAAATGTGTAAAGAAAAGTGTGTCAGTGTCGTGGATGCAGTGTATGTCTTTGTGTATGTAAGTGTGTTTCAGAAACACGCTGAGGAACCCATGGCCGCCCTCTGCGTCCTGAAAGGGAACGACCATGGGTTCCTTTTTCAGCAGCATTATCAGGGGGCCACATGAAACCATCTGGTCTGGGTCGAGTAAGGGGGGGATGTTGGGGGCCTGGAAAAGGTGAACCACCTCCAGACGGCTGGCCAGGTTCGACACGCACTTGGCCCTCAGGTCACGGACCAGGCCAATGTATTCGCGAGCGCGAGTAACAAGGGCCTGGTCCGTGTCCTTGTGCAGAAGGCCAAGTGTCGTTATCGAACCACTGACAGGGTGCTTCCACCGCATTGTCAGGTGTGTGTGCGGGGAGTCTGTGTAGGCCTGGATGAAGTTTATAAGTCCAGACCTCGCAGTACTCCCGCACACAACACTCTGCCAGGCTGTGGAAGCACCCCTGTCAGCTGGCCTGCCGTCTAGTGCGCTCTGGAAGTTGCTGCACTCGGCGCAACTCAGTGAGGGGTAGAACGTGCCCCCTGGCCCCACGTGACGCTCCAGCCCTCCCCTGGACCACATCACGTGGAGGCCAGGGTAGCGCCCCCTCACTGTTGCCGCCGAGTGGACGGACAACCCCCTGACGTTTGCCACAGGAGTGATCTCCCCCACCGACTGCTTCTGGCCGCTCTTCTGGCCAAAACGGATCACTGTCAACATGACCCGCACCCCATCCAATTTAATCCCCCTGAGAACCCCATCCAGCACCCCCAGGACAAATTCCTGGTCTTGCCTGAGGATATTGAAGCTGGTGGGGTTGCTCAGGTGATTTTTTTGGATGGTGGCGCGGGCCATGTCGACTGGATCCAGGGCCAGAAGAGCGGCCGTGAACCCCTCCCGCACGCGGTTGAAAAACCTGGCGCACATTGTGGGCGCCACCTCTGGCATGAAGAGGTGGAGCTCCGCCTCACCGTCTGGGACCAGCGAGGCATAGACCGCATGGTCTCCCCTCGCCTGCCCCAGACGCACACCCCGGCACTGCTTCAGCGCCCCTCTCATACGGTCACTCACCCCCTCCCACTGGAAATGTTTTTTTAAAAGGTGGTAGTGGTTTTGTGAGGTAACCACAGTCTGAGGGGGGAGTAACAAGTATGAGAGGGGCAGCTGGAGGAGGCGGAGCTCCACCAACTCCACCACAAACCCGTCTATGTCGGTGGCCAACATGAGCTTGTCATTCATCCAGTCCACCCTGGAGGGAAAGAGGGGGAACCTCAGTTCCTCATCTCTGAGGAACGCCTCAAAGTCCCCCTCTTTCTCCTCCAGGGCCTCAATGAAATGACTGGAGTTGTCGCTGGCGACCTGAGCCAACTCAGTCGCCTTTTTTTTTTTTTTTTTTTTGTGGTGTGTGTGCGAGTGTTTTGTGTTCTTTTTTTAAAAAAAAACATGTTGTAGTCGTCGCCAGGAGTCCATACATGTGCATATTTTCATTCTACGTCAAAAGGGGGCGGAGCTACGGCCAAAAAACCTTATGTTTGGGTTAGGGTGGATTTTCGGCTTTTGCCACGCCCCCTTTTGACGTAGAGGCTCGTGGGTGGTACCAATGTCTTCACACGTGTCTCTAGCACATTCCTGTAAAGAGATATACGCGTTTAAAGAAAAAATCGATAATTAAAGACATTTAGGTTGCTTTCACACCTAACCAAGTGGACTCGAGTTCGCTTGGGGGGCTGAAAGTTGCAACATTGTTGCATTATCACTTGGTTCGGTTCCGCGTTCACACTGCAACTTCTGAACCGCACCAAACTTGCGCCCCAAGCGCACCAAACTTTCTGAGCGTCAAAAGTCGACGTCACTCCGCTCGCGACTGACAGACCTGCTGGGTAACAGTAAACATGGAGCAGCATGTGAAGTTGGCTGTTTGGGGGATGTTGTTTCTTTTTTTTATGTACCAATTGCACTTGGCTCAGCAAGCCGTGCAGTACGACCACCATGTAAGGCAGCGAAGCAGAGCGCATTTCGCTCTTACTACTGCACTGAGGACGGAGAAACGGTACCAGAGAAAAAGACGGAGACTGATGAGAGATGTCGAGTTGTTGGCGTTGTTGCTACACAGACGGCGGACAAGGTATGTAACCTACCGTAAAACACCAAATAAGGGCCCGGGCGTTTATTTGCTAAAATCGCTCAAATCAACCGACGTTTATTAGGGACCTGCGTTTATTTGGGACCTGCGTTTATTAATAGTGTTCAACCTGGACCTCCTTCTGGGGAAAGAGGCTTCACTCTGTGGCGGCAGGCGGTGGAATGATACGTGCGTTTCTCGAGGCATTACTGTAAATACGGCCAGGGCGGACTTGTTCTCTGTCTCGCTGACCTCCGCCGTCCTGGCCCGCACAGGTACCAGGAGACTGAGACCCCCCGTCATGTCGGTCCTCCGCCCTCTCTGATCCGCCGCAAGTTGCAAAAGCCCTGCGGACGCCCAGTCTCTCCACTCCTCTCCCTCACTTCAGCACCTGTTGGCTCGCACCACCGTCCTTTTTTTTTTTTTTTTTTTGTTGATTGAATGAAGTAGGTCTATAACTAATAATAATGCAACGTATAGCCTAACTAAATAGGACGCGCATGAGTAATCAGAGAACAGTAGGCTGTTTACGCTACTTTTAAAAGGAGTAAAGTCATTTAAAACGAGGAACGAGCCGAGCCGAGCCGACACGGTGCAGCCCAGGACAGGTGCTGAAGTGCGGCTGAGAGGAGTGGACAGACCGGGCAGGAGCAACCAGCTGACGTCTCGTCGGTCCTCGGCCGACTTTAATGTCTCGAGACACCCGCTATATTTGCATAGAACAATGTTTGACCCGGCGTTTATTTGGGATGGGCGTTTAATATAAAAAATATTTTGCTACACCCGGCGGTTAATTGGGACCGGCGGCAATTTGGGACTCGGCCATTATTTGAATTTTACGGTAACAATAAAA
Source organism: Trachurus japonicus (assembly GCF_045865225.1). Classification (NCBI taxonomy): domain Eukaryota; kingdom Metazoa; phylum Chordata; class Actinopteri; order Carangiformes; family Carangidae; genus Trachurus; species Trachurus japonicus. The sequence goes on along the minus strand of NW_028221131.1, from coordinate 58,134 downwards.
TAACCTAATAAAATAAAGTATATCTCTACTCTCTACTCTACTCAATAATATAAACAGGACTTGTATTGTGCTTCGTTACATTGTTACACATCACTAATGCTAACGTAGTTAATCGGGGATTGAAGCTGTTAAATTTCTAACTTTGACAATAACAACCGCCACCTTATTTGTTTCTTCTTCTTCTTCTCCTCTTTCTGTTTTGGTTTTGCGTCACTACGTCATGCATTACGTATGTGTTTAGTCCGCTGAGCTTTCACACTGCATACGAACCGAACCAGGGTTCACTTGCAAACGGACCGAGACCCCCGTTTTCAAGCGGACCAGAGTTCGTTTGTTTGATCCGCACCAGAGTTCGTATGAGCTTTCACACCTGCCCAAACGAACCGGACTATCCGAGCAAACGAACTCTGGTCCGTTTAAAGCGGACCAAAGGAGGACAGTGTGAATGCGCCCTAAAAGACATGTAACTTAAATTTCTCGGTTTTATTTTTCCAAAATAGCAGAAAATACACTTTCAGCTCTCATTTCGGCTCTGAACCAGCTAGAGACAAGCGGTTTTTTGCTCTGCTCCCCATTTGGCGTCCTGCACCCAGACATGGCTGAGCTGTTGTTGATAGCAGAGGACAATGCCTGGCTGGGGAAGGAATTTGACACTTATTACTTCTTAAATATGTCTTCCACCCATAAATATGGACATATCATATTACTATCAACATGTCCTCATCTAGACAAGTTCAAAGACATTGACCTCATCCCTCTAGTCCAAAAAATGCCAGAGTTATTAAGGAAAAACCAATTTCCAATACACAACCATGAGAAAAATGAACTTGTAATAAAAAGTACTTTCCAATCATAAAAGTACAATTACTATACATCAATCAGCATCTCCTCATCACCCAGAACACGTAGATTTTTGAATTAGAAGTCTAGGACAAAAATTGACAAAGTTATTAAAGATTTAATTTTCAATGATAAGTCAATGGGGAAATTCAACCTTTTATAAATAATGTTTCCAATCAAAAATATGGACATGTGAGACATTAAACAGCATCTCCTCATCCAGGAGAACACTCCTCAAATTGAATTACAAGTCTAACTCCAAAATTGCAGAAGTTACAGAAGAAAAAACAATCACCAGATACAGTAATTATAGCTGGGCTATCCTTCCCTTTAAGGCCTCGTATTTCTCCACTTCTACCACCAGCCCATCAATGTCAAAACTTCTCAGAAGTGACATTGGCTCGGGGTGACTGGTTGCGTGGATGGGGATGACAATATCATCTTCCCGCAAGAAACCCTCCACGTCATGGCTGTACGGCATGGCTGCATCAATCAGGGACTGGGTGTTCTCCCGTCCCACCTCCTCGAACTCCCCCATTTTGTCTTTAAAAAGACTATTTTTATCTTGTGTGTGTTTGTGTGTGGTCCTGTGCACTCTAATTACTGAATCTACTCAGCTGTTCTAACTACAACAGCAGTAGAGCAGCTGAACAGACTCAGTAATCAGAGTGCACAGGACCACCAACACACAAACAAAGGAGTTTAAAATCCCCATCCCAAACCTCAAATGTCAATTTAAGATTAATAAATCTAATTCTGTGGACTCTCTGGTTGTCCCTTCACAGCCTTTTGGACTCCAAGGGCTGGATCTACCCAACTGGTCAACTACTGCCTGGCCAGACAGCAGCTGGTCAACTACTGCCTGGCCAGACAGCAGTAGACCAGCTGGCCAGACCCAATCCCCAGAGTCCATAGGACCACCAGGGCACGTAAGCCCCCACGCCACGACAAGGCAGAGTCCATGTGGGGGGATATTTTTTTTTTTTTGGTTCTTTTGGGTTTTTTTTTTTTTTTTGGAGGGTTTTTTTTTTTCTTTTTCAATGAATGAATAATAATAAAAATAATAAAAATGTGTAAATAAAAGTGTGTCAGTGTCGTGGATGCAGTGTATGTCTTTGTGTATGTAAGTGTGTTTCAGCGGCCATGTGTGTGTGTGTGTCTGAGAGAGAAAAGTAAATCAAAATAAAAGAAAAGTGGCAATCCAAAACAATTGCCTCAGGCCTGACTGCCTCATTTCTTACTGCATCGCTCCCTCTGGCGCTTGAAGGCGGTAAATGTGCGGGCTGGGTAACCCGTCTCCTCACACCAGCTTAGGTACTGCCTGTAGGCCTGTCTGGCGGACAGGGTCAGGTCCCTGGTCAGCTCGCTGAGCTCAGGAGCTGACCACTTCCTCTTTTTCTCAGGGGGAAGGAACCTGAGGGTTCAGCGGTGTCAGGAGGGTTCTCTCCCCATTCCTCCGCCCCCTGGACGTCTTTGCTGTCCTCCTTCTCCTCCTCCCTCTTCCGTTTCTGTGCTGGTGTCGGGCCAGCAAGAGCTGCTGCTCCAGGGGACTCCTTTAACCTGGTTGGAATGGTCTCATGAACCTTCCAGAGGGAGAAAGGAGTCCCCTTTGGCAGGATATACTTGCTCAGGAGCAGCAGCTCCTGCATCTTGGCCTGCGTCAGGGGTAGCTCGGTGAGGAGGGTCCGCAGGGCCTCGAAGGAGATATATACATTATTCTCCAGGAGCGCCACTGCGGACAGGAACGACAAGACCATCACATTCCCCTTCCCGTCGAGAGACTTAGGGAGTCTCCTCTCTGCCTTTTCAAGCCAAGGGAGGTCTCTCTCCCTAAGTCTCTCGACGCGGGAGGGGTACATCAGGCCTCGTCGCTCCATCTCCTCCAACACCATGCGCTGCACTGTTCTGTTGCGCGCCACCCCTGACGCGACCTGTCCCGACACCAGCACCTGCTCAAAGGAACGCCCGTCCCAACGTGCCCTGGGGTGCTTTGTCTCCCAAATCTTCAATGACGGGAACCAGAAGATTCCCAGGGAGGAGGAAGCCTGCCGGAGACAGGTTGTGGGGTCCTTGCCAACTGCGACCACCAAAGCCTTGGCCCGGTTGAACACCTTCGGGAAGGGCATGGTGTTCCTTGACACGACCTTGGCCAGGAGGGTGTCGAGTTGGCAGAACCCCACAACCCGTCCCCATTCTGGCTCCTCCTTCTTGATCAGGGTCTCCATGGACACATAGTGCTTCCCGTCCCAAAGGTCACTCAGGAGGATCTCCCACAGGCATTCTCCGAGGTCAGTCTCACTTCCCCCCAAACAGTCACTGAGACGAAACAGCCGCCGGACACGTGCCTCATTCCGGCGGTCTGCTGTCCAGTGGTGGATGGGGGGCGGACCGACCTCGGAGGTTGCTGTGTTCCACGGGGCCATTTCATTTCATTCTGAGGGAGAGTCTGGCCTCATCCCCCCTCTAAGCGTTTGGGCTGGGCGGGAGTAGTAGCAAAGACGGTTTAATATCTTTGGTAGTAGCGTTGACAGACAACCCCATTCAGCCAATCAGCAAGTTGGTGTAGTGACGGGGCTTTGCACCAGTTGGTCCCTGATTGGCCAACGTGCTGTGTCAATCACAGCGGCGACGCTGATTGGCTCGGCCTTCTGAGGGTTTCAGTCCAAACGCTTAGAATAGGGATGAGGCCAGACTCTCCCTCAGAATGAAATGAAATGCACTTCCGGGAGAGGCGGGTTTACGAGGCTAGAGCTGCATCACAAGGACACAGACTCTCACCTGCTCCTAACCCCCAAAAAAACTATTTACAACTATACAACTATTTACAAAAAAACTCTTTACATAGCTAACCCTAACTATTTACAAAAAAGAGTGAACATTGAAAGAACCATTTACACAAAAAGAATGAACACTGAAAAAACACTACCAAACACTAAAGAACATTTAAAAAAACGAAGAACTCTTTAGAAAAAAAAAGAACAGTGACAAAACATGAACAAACATAAAAAAGTTGGGGAGGCCATGTTTGTCAAGGACAAAGAAGGCACGAGCATCATAGTCAAACACCTTGATGGAGAATCCTGGCATCACCTTTCGCACCACCAAACATGAACAAACATAAAAAGGTTGGGGAGGCCATGTTTGTCAAGGACAAAGGAGGCACGAGCATCATAGTCAAACACTTTGATGGAGAATCCCGGCATCACCTTTCGCACCACCAAAATTCATTGGTGATAACAATGAAAAATACTGCTATGTCTATCTCTAATATAGTAATAATAATGTAATAATACATGATATACAGTATATTTATGCATTCACAATAATTACGTGCTATGTTATCGAGATTATCAATATTATATAGCAATTGACATGGGAGTAGTATATAATATCTCCCTTTGCGCGTGCATGTGAAAACTTTTGCGCGTGGACGTGTGGCATGAACGCGCAGGGGGATTGTACCCCCCTCCCTCCTGTGGCCGTTTGCGCGAGCCGTTTCAGCCATTGTTTTGTTTTATATCTCAGACTATTGTTAAAGCAGAAGTAAGTGATATATTTGTGTTAATCTAAGTCTTAAATAGTTGTATCTTCCGACAGCAATCACTTCTATAGAGTGTTTGGTCTGAAACACGGGTCTGTCAGTCACTCTGCTCTGCTCTGAGCCCAGGAGAAAACTTTCCTTGTATCCTACAACCTTTATCCAATGAGGAGAGAGAACGGCATAAAGGGGCAGTCCTCTCTGTGTGTGCAGCCAAGGGATGCGCCTGAATGTGGTGACGTAGGGACGAGGACCAATAGATCCATGACGAGGGCGGGGGCTGCTAACTCCATCGGCTGACAAGACGTTATGGTGCATTCAAGGCAACTCGTAACTGGTGTTTTTCCGACCTGTGAAGTCGTACCAGTTTGATCTGGAACGAAGCATTAGCCAAAACCACTGGATCGCTTACTTCTGCTTTAATGAAGGCAGTTCAAACAGGGGGTATTTTTAAATCAACATCATTAGGTGTAGCCTGTTTGATTACAGTGTATGGTATATATATACGTATATGAGACAAATAACAACAACGGCCGTTTCAACGGGTCCAGGGATAATTGCCTCTGAGCCTGTCTCTTTCGCAGCGGGAGGGCAGGGTGGTGCGCGAGGGGCAAAGCAAATACCTGTCATCACTGCGTCACCGTGTTAGACCGCCTACCGTCTATTGTTTTGAATATGGATATAATAGTCAGGGGGCTTAGCACCATTTTTTGGGCTTACCGTTACGGAGCGGATAAAAGCATGAAATTTGGCAGGAGGCTACGTCAGTACCTACTCTACGATTTTAGCCTAGGAGCCCACCAGAATTTTTTGAAATATCCATAAAAATAACCATATTCTCTTGATCAAATTATATGATGAAAAGTGTCATTTTTCTGAAGTCTTAAGAAGAAATTGATGGTAGCTAATTTGCTCTTTTTAGGCCATTGTATAACCTGAATCTGCTTTTAATTTGTGCTCTGACCAGTAACCTTCCAAATGATGTGTATAAAACATGCATTACAGTATTATTATGGATTAGTTGTGCAAAGACGCAAAAGCATCTGGAAGGGGTAGAGAAGCACTGGAGCCTTATCATTCCAAAGTTATTATAAATTATTATAAAATAAATGAAGTTAATGAATGTAGTAAATTGATAATCTATTACTAGAATGGGCAATCCTTTGTTGGATGATTTCAGAGATCTTGTAACTCTTGACAGTTGCAACTGCACAGATGCATCTGCGGTAAACACAGAGACATAATTGTAGCAGGACACAGATCTTGGACAAGGCTACAAAAGAAAACCTGCTGCACTTCTTGTTTCTAAGAGCACAGTGGCCTCCATCAAAGGTTTGGCTCAACCAGGACTCTTGGTAGAGCTGGCCATCCAGCCAAACTGAACAGTTGGCGGAGTTGGTGAGAGTTGGTTAGAAAGGTAACAAAGAACCCAAAACACAAAAAAAGCTGAGCTCCAGAGATCCTTTTGGGTGAAGGGAGAAAGTTACAGAAGATGGCTCAGAAGATGAGCCACCAATCTGGGCTACACAGCAGAGTGGACCAATGAAAGCTCACTCCTCAGTGTTACACACATGAAAGGCTGCGTAGAGTTACTCACGACCTTTAGGTGGTTGTTGGCAAATTCAAACCTTTCATATGTCATTCACTGACCACTAGGTATTCAGTGGTCATTTTCTACACCGCTTATCCTGCACTAGGGTCACTTCACTGACGAGAGGAGGGCCCCAGCCGGTGGGTTCGAACCCAGAACCCCCTTGCTAATTAGCAGCCTGAAAATTTAAAGGTACCGTATGTAAGAAATCTAAAGCAACTGGCTATAAAATCATCCTAATATGTAACAGAGACTCGGGAATAATGTTCATATAACATACTGAACTCACCAACAACAATCCTACAGCCAAGATATTCGCATTTAAAAAAATCTTTTGCGGACCGCAAATCATGTTTATGTTTTGAAATCATGTTTTGGCATGTGGCGCCACCTACCGCCGTCTATAAATCATTGCAGTCAGTAGAGTCTCAGCTGCCGAGCAACCACAGGTTGCCAGTTACGAGACTAAGACGCTATCTTTGGACTGAGCTACAACGGCTGAGGCAACGAAAGCTAAAAGACCTCGTTATGACTCGCAGAAACGCCAAGATAAAACACCAGGCAAAGCCAGAGTCTACATAGGAGATGCATTTGAAAGATGGAGAGAGCTGAAAGCCGAGAGGAAGCCGAAAGGAAGACAGGTAAGCCTGGCTAACAAAGTTAGCATCATAGCTCGACGGGGATGGACATTTCTAATACTTTGAACTGTCGAGTGATAACGTTATACATTTGGATCATAGCAGCACAGCTAACGCTAGCAGCATTAGCACTGTCCTGGTACGGGCATCCGGTCTCCAGCGTGCCGCTGTCCAGCCGCTGTCGGCTCCATGTCCAGCCGCTGTCGGCTCCATGTCCAGCCGCTGTCGGCGCGTTTGCCAGCAGCTGCTGGACAATACGAAATCTTACATTTGATACTAAGCGGAGTCCTCTTTAGGTCTTTGCATGTATATCGTCATAAACTATATAACGTTATAAAAGCGGATGCAACAATGAAGGACAGTTCGGTAAAATATCATGCACAACGTTATTCCATCTGATATGTCCATCCCTAGTCAACAGCTAACGTTACCATAACTTCTAATACATCTTGATCTTTACTGAGAGAACAGAATTGTGTGTCGAGCCACTCATTTATGATAAAACACTCATCTTTTTAGCTACATGGGTCTGAGCACCTCCACCCCCAGTAAGAGGCACAGACTGGGGGGAAAAATCTTGGCTTCTCCTTCATCTCTGCCCTAATGAGTAAGTATTGAACTTTTTTTTAGTAATCCTACAGGAAAAAATAATATTAGTCATCGTTTTATGTATTTGTTTGGAAAATCAACTTTATTTACTGTCAGTAATTTTCATTTAATTTTGCTGAATCAGACAAAGGAAGGTACAAAGACCTTGGGATGCATCACAGCTTGGACATGTGGCATGGTGCCAAGAATTTGGCCAAAAGGATCCATTCTGTAAGTGTAGTTTTTATTACCAACACTTTTACCATGATAATCTAACTAGGGCCCGACCGATATGGATTTTTTGGGGCCGATGCCGATTATTAGGGGGGGAAAAATCCGATAACCGATTAATCGGCCGATTATTTTTTTTTTTTTATAAAGTTTTACAATTTTATTAATTTAAGTAATATATCTACATATATTATATAATATATAAATTAGGGCTGCCAAATTTTCATTGGTCAATTGGTTGCAGGAAAAAACAACAACATTTGGAGTACTGTCTTGTCAAAATTAAGTCAAAATCAATGACTGAACTGTGAAAGGCTATAGGGCTTTTAATTTGAAGGGCCAGATACAGGAAGTCATGACATGTGACACTTTTTTGTTGTTGTTTTTGTTGTTTTTACACGGCACGGCGGACTCTCTCTCTCTCTCTCGCTCTCTTTTTTTTTTTTGAAAAGCGACTTTTTCCAGTGTTGTTCCAGACGTTTCTGGTTTGTTGAACTCGAAGTGGAAGCGCGTATCACCGCTGTTTTCAATGTTTAGCGGGTGCTGCCGCGAGCCCCGGTCCCACAGCGCTCAGTGTGTCACGGAGCAGAGACATGATTGTCCCGCTGCAGTCAGAGACCCGCACCGCCGCCGCCCCCCCCGCCCCCCAGTCTACACAGCCTGAGCTCAGTCCCTCACCCTCCTCATCCACTGTGTTTATTGATAAACGGGCGTAGCTACTGTACTGCCGGTAATAACTGTAAACTGTGTGTGAGTGACTGACTATGGCGGAGCGTGTCCTGCTGCAGATCAGTCACTCTGCTGTGCTGTGAGGTGGATAGTGGATGCAGTTGGATGCGCCCTCTACAGGATAAATAACCTAATGTCGGGGATCTTTTCAAATGGGGGAACATTTTCAAAGTAAAACCAAGTCTTATTCCCTGCATTTTATTTCTGAAAATATCGGCGACAATCGGCGAGTTTTGGCCGATTACCGATTATTCTCAAACGGGCTATAATCGGCCGATTTAATCGGCTCGCCGATAAATCGGTCGGGCCCTAAATCTAACTTGTGGTTTGTTTTGATGACTGTTTTATCTTTACATCCTAGGCTGCACAGGTGAAAGGTCAGTCCAGCTTAAACCACTGGTTGAAGGACATCGTCAACCACTTTTGGTGGTGTTGCAAAGAGGCAGATTCGTACCAAAAATTCATTGTAAGTTTTCATGGTTTGGAAACTACTTGATTATCATTTTTTGGAGAAAGTAAAGGTTTATTTCTAAGAAGAAAACGAGCAGTGTAATAACAAGAAGCTTTAAGCAGTATATCATGTACATGCTCTACACTGTGAAGGCTGCAAAAACATATGCATACATCCCAGAGTTGCAAGAAAGGATTCTTCAGAAGAGACTGGCTGGGAAGGGGATGCCCAGGAAGAGGTCACCTGGGCCTGATGACCCCAGAAGGCTTGGTCTGCTCCCTCCTGTCCCGGCACCAACTGTGACAGAACTCCTGCACACCCAAGTCAGGAGAGGTCTTGGTAGGTGGAATGTCTTCATTTCTGACTCATTGGGCTACATGAGACACTCTCTAAGTTAGATCTCATGTGTAACATAACTTTATGCACAAACAAGAAACCTGTATTTTGTGCCAATGATTTAATCTACTGATTTTTTATTTTATGTGTTGTTCTCCGCAGCTCCAGCATTCAAGAGTGATTAAAGAGCCAATAAGCATCGTGGAGCATCAAAACCTTTTTCAGTTTTTTACTCTTCATTTACTTTGTTTATTTTTTTTGCCTTTTTGTGTTTATTTGAAATTTAAAACCATGTGCTCAGTAAAAGGAAGTCACTGTTTGATCTGTACTGTGTGTTATTTATACTTGATCTCGAGGTTTATTGCACTGTTTTCACACTGAAATGACTGCAAGAGGACACTTTTTGGTTTGTTCTTTAGACAATAATCATTTAGACTATAATTCATTACATTGTTTACAGTTTCGGCGTGAGTCTTTCGCCTTTATCAGAACTGTCACCAGATGTCAGGTGGCGATGTGCCTTAACAACTGATGTTATAAACTAATTACATCAATTGGACATAATGAACTTTCACAACATATGATAATAATCTGAATCTAGCATTTCTGTTATGATATCATGGTAAAAGACACAGTGCTATTTTGAATATATAATTTTTATTGAAAAACAACAACAAATTTTCAATCACACTCAACATTTTAACAGTAACAAACAAAAGAGCAACAAAACACAATTGAAAATGAAATCAAATAGTGGGCACAAAGCCTGTGTACTGGCCCAGAGGATCTGGGTATTTGTCCCGAATTCTCCAGACACAGCAGCTAGGAATTACCCGCCTGTTGCCCTGGCCCAATGACCCATGCTGCCAAAAGATCTATTGGCGATAGGCAGCATCCCTGAACTCCCTGTTGTCCTCCCCTGGCTCTCTAGCATCACCAACCACCCACACCTCATTCCTGTACTGTCTGTGGAGGCGCAAATAGCCATCCTCCAGACAGTACAGGTTGAAGTGGGGCAGTTGGCTGATGCAGTGGCTGGGACCCTGGCCACAGCATTTCCGCTCCAGATCTGTGGTCAAGTTCAAGTTCACTTTTATTTGTATAGCACAGTTAAAAAGACCTGTGGCAGTCGTCCAGAGTGCTTCACAGAGCAGAGACAGAAACAAAGACAAATGCATGTGCAAGAAACAAAATGACATGTGTACTATCACACATTCTCACACACAGATGTATGTACATATACATATACGGACATATGCGCATACATACACATACGCAAATGCAAATGTGCACAGCTACAGTAGTCATAGACAACAGTGCACATAGATATTTAAACAAAAAACTAGCCAGGATCAGAAGTCCTTATGGATCCGAAGGCCAAGGAGAAACTTAAATCTCCCTGCAGTTGCCACAGGTGCACCATGGGAGAGCAGCCGCTGGTGGAGGAGTAGGGCTGTTCCCTAAGGTAAGTAGGGCAGCAGCCGCTGGTGGAGGAGTAGGGCTGTTCCCTAAGGTAAGTAGGGCAGCGGCCGCTGGTGGAGGAGTAGGGCTGTTCCCTAAGGTAAGTAGGGCAGCGGCCGCTGGTGGAGGAGTAGGGCTGTTCCCTAAGGTAAGTAGGGCAGCGGCCGCTGGTGGAGGAGTAGGGCTGTTCCCTAAGGTAAGTAGGGCAGCGGCCGCTGGTGGAGGAGTAGGGCTGTTCCCTAAGGTAAGTAGGGCAGCGGCCGCTGGTGGAGGAGTAGGGCTGTTCCCTAAGGTAAGTAGGGCAGCGGCGCCAGATTCATTTTAGTGGTGGGGGGGCCATGGAGGTTCGGTTGTTATGGGGCATAGATTTACACACTCACTGTCGGTGCAATAGTCATATAGCGTCCGGCCGTGATGCGTAATACCAGCATAATGCGTAATTGATTATTGAATTACGTAACGTCATAAATCTCTCGCCGCTGTAGTCCGGTTCATCACCTGTCTCTGTGGGTGTGTAGGCTACGTCATCTCCAGGTGAAACAACTGTAACAACTGTAAAACATCTGGAATTGATAATAACTAAAGGCAGATCACCAAGCTGAACTAGGCTATTAACACGTCAGCCTAATTCATCTTTTCCTCGCATTTTTTCAAAGTAAACTTCCCTTCGCTCACCGGCAGAGCAGAAGTTGCACTAGGTCCACAGTGTTTGTGGATGAAGCCTGCAGGATGAGAAGGTGACGAAGGTGAAGGTGACAATAATAAGCGGAGGGAGGACGACGGAAGCTGGAGAAGCTCCGTTCATTCACGTGGGCACCATATGGCTGGAGAGACTTGAATTGGGACTATTTACTGGGCTGCACTACAGACAGAGCATTAGATTTGATTTAAAATGAAAGATTCTTCTATGTTTTATTGGTTTATTTCATTTGATGTGGGTGGGACCGGGGGAATTATTGAAACCGGGATAACGGCCTATGGTGATCAGCGACCGGCAGAGCAGGGCAGGGGCGTAAAGTGGGGGGGCCAATGGCCCCTTGGCCCCCCCCCATTCCAGCGCCCTTGAAGTAGGGCATCAAAAAGCTGGGTGGTCAGCTGTCTTAACTCCATTTCCCCCATCTGCTGAATAAGTGCCTAGGTAAACACATCACAAAGAAACAATGTTATGCATTTCAGCTTGTAAAAGTAAAAAACAAAGCTGACATCATGTAACACTGCCTCCGACCCATATCATTCAGATGGTCTACACCAGGGGTGGGCAATTATTTTTTCCAGAGGGCCACACTGACTCCGATAAAGTGAGTGAAGGGCCACACGATTCGAAATCAAATTGAAACATCAAATATTTATTGCTGAATTATATATAATTATATATTAGCCTCTATAACTACATATATTTGGTGGAAATGATTGCATTACAATAGGCTGACAGCCCACAATCCATGTAATCGCATTTTAAACTTATATCCATCACAGATCGAGATCACTGAAGAAACATGCTGTATTATGATATAAATATGGACTCAAGGCAGATTGTTTTATCAAAACTTACTGACCATAAATGACTGCACCAATTAATAATGTTCACAGACACCTGAATAACATAGGTTAAGCACTCAGATCCTTTTCTGTTCTGATTCAGTGAGACTGTTCTATTTGTATGTAACCTTTTATTTATGAAGAAACACAATACTCATTTGCTGCTGCCTATACAGCACCAACATGAAAAAAAAAGACTGATTTGATTACAAGCGTAGCCATTGGTGGATGGAGGCTTCAGACGCACGTGGCTACAATCAGTCATATGGTCGATCACGTCAGAAAACCCAGCGATCTCATAAAATGCTCTTTTAATCACAGTTTGCTAAACCTTAGTGTTTGGGAAATAATAATTAGGTGCCGTGATGTTGCTTTATAACTGTCAGCAGTTATGATTCGGCTGACGGAGGGTTGTGAAACACCGGCCCGGTCCCACGGTCTCCCGCTGACAGGGTCGCGGTGGTCAGAAACTCCGCTGTGGAGAAAACCTGCACCAGAGCGGCTGCTCTCTCTCCTCCGTCGGAGCTCCGGTGTCAGACAGAGAAAGAGACTGAGCAGCCGTCTGTCTTCTACCTGGAGGAGGTTTCTGTCTGCGATGTGCAGGCTCCTGTTCTAACAGGGCTGTCACTGTTTCAAACAGCTGATTAGTGTGCATCAACGTAATAAAAGCAATCGGGTCATAATAGCAGTTCGGCTCGCACTTCGGCTCGCGGGCCGGATTGAGACGGCATGCGGGCCGGGTCTGGCCCGCATGCCGTAAAATGCCCATGTATGGTCTACACACTAAGGGCCAGAGTTACTAAAGGTTTGCGGATTGCGTCTCTCAAATGGGCAAAATAGCACGTGCAATCCATTTAGCGTGTTTGCCTTGATGAATATGTAAATATGGGTGTTTCTGCCAGAACGCGCAAAATACTGGGAGGAGTAGATGCAAATTGATTTATTTAGCGCGTGCAATGTGATTTACCAAACCAGGAAGAGATTGCGGTGGCTGTTTTTGCGTCTTTATTTACCACGTCTGAAAACCATGTACTAATTGATACAACTTTGTGAAAACGTATGCGTTTATTGATTTGATGCCTACTAGAGCCCCGTGATCTTACATCTCTGCATTTCCTCACGTCTGGGTCATTCAGACGTCAGTTTTTCAGCCGTGTTAAAAGTCTTTTACGCGCCGATGCACGTCTCTCTCCCTGGGCCGGGAGAGTTACAATAGGCAAGGCGAGGCATGGCGAAAAAAAAAATTAAATAAATAAAAAATGGCCGCCTATCGGCCCATTAGTGACCGGCCCACCGGGAAAACTCCCGGTACTCCCTATGGCCAATCCGCCCCTGGAGGTGGTACATGGACGGATCGGGGAGGTCCAAAATTTCTGCCATCCATTATCCATCTTCCGGTCCCCGCCTGGACGTACAGATAAGCAGGAAGGGTTAGGGTTTGTGGCTAGTACATCACTGGTTGGATGTATCCGTCGATGGGGCAAAGGGGGAAGTATTTCTAACATTAAAAAAAAAAAAGAAAACAAACATTGAAAAAACAGGGTTAGGGTTAAAAAGTGATGAGCGGGTCAATCGATGACACCCTTGAGGGCTTTGGAACTCTGCTGGTAGTTACATGCCATGGACACAAAACACGAACCATTTTCCAAAGTTCACCAGAGGAGCTGGTGAAGAAAGTTCATATAAAAACTCATGCTGAAAAACACAAATTCATATTACACTAACAAATAAATAAAAAAAAAGGTTCAAAAGACAAATTCGTAAATAAATACAAGATTAAAAACAAGGGCAAAGCGGGAACTACTTTGTTACAGCAAAGTTCTTTCACCTATTCTTTTAATGCTCTTCAATGCAATTGAAACTGAACTGATGCCTCCCTCTATGCGACGAGCCATCATTACTGTCTTGCCCAAACCTGGAAAAGACCATAAAAAGATGGAAAACTATCGACCTCTCAGTATTTTAAATAATGATTATAAGATCCTAGCCAAGATACTTGCTCTTAGACTGGAGACAGTGATTCCATCTCTGATTCATATAGACCAAGTGGGGTACACATCAGGACGGGTCTCAGCCAATAACACGCGCAGGGTTTTGCATGTCATAACAGCTGCTAATAACCTCACAACTCCTGCAATTGCTGCGTCTTTAGACGCAATGAAAGCCTTCGACCGCATTGAATGGCAATTTTTGCTTTTTACATTATCTAAATTTAATTTCGGCCCTTTTTTTATGCACTGGGTAAAAACTCTTTATGTAACACCAGTCTCAAGCGTCAAAACCAATGGGCTGATATCTGCCCCATTTGGTCGACATCGTGGGGTCCATCAAGGATGCCCCGTCTCCCCGTTGTTATTTGTTCTTGCTCTAGAGCCACTTGCCTGTGCAATACGCACCAATGGGAAAATCAAAGGGATTTCAATGCATAACTATAACTTCAAATTGAATTTGTACGCTGACGACATATTGGTCACTTTAAATGAACCTGCAGAGTCATTACCTGCCCTGCTTGAACTAGTGGAAAACTTCAGTTACCTCTCAGGTTATGAGATAAATTGGAGTAAGAGTGAGGCGATGCCTTTGAATCAACATACATTTCAAGTACACTTGGCAGGCACACCCTTTATTTGGAAAAGCAAAGGTATGAAATATTTGGGCATTGACATTATTTCTCCAATTACTGAAATGTTTTAATGGCCCTAAACTGTTAGTCAAGATTAAAGATGATCTAAAAAGATGGACTGTTCTACCCATATCAATATGGGGAAATGAACATTTTACCCAGGATCATGTATACTTTATCAGCCATCCCCTCTTTTTTCCTCCATCATGGTTTAAGCAAATTAAATCATTGTTTATACATTTTATTTGGAACAATCAAAAATCGAGAATAGGTTATGAAAAGCTTACAACACCAAGATCTCAAGGAGGCCTTGGGGTCCCAGATGTGTATTGTTATTATTTATCGCTTAATGCGAGATATCCCCTTGCCTGGGCATACAAATCTGATCCCGTCAAGGGTGGCTGGGAGTGGCTAGAGAGGGAAATTATACTTGAAACCAAAGTCATTACACCAGCTTCATTATGGTACTCTACTAACCCACCAGCCACCCTCAACAACAGCATTATCAGATTTTCATGCTCTATTGCCAAACTATTTCATAAAAGGTCGGGTATAAATGGACTAATGTTACCATCATGCCCTATTTGGCTTAACACATTACTGACAGCTGGAGGTAAGCCACTAAATAATATATTATGGCAACATAAAGGAGTTTTCACCATAGGCCAGCTCTGCAATGAAAATGGTATCCGTCCTTTCTCTGACATTAAAGCAGAATTTAGACTATCAGAAGCAGCGTTTCTGGCCTATTTACAAATTAAATCAATTACTAGCAAATTTACCCTCGCACATAAAACAGAACTAGATAATAACTTAATGTCAGCCATTACAAAAAGAGGCACAACTTCAAGTATTTATAAGATCTTGTTACTTGCCTCACCTAATCCATTCATACCCACTCAACAGGCATGGGAGAAGGATCTTGGTGTGACACTGACTCCAGAACAGTGGAATGCTATATGGAAAAAGGGTATTGTGTCATCCAGGTGTGTTCGGTACAGGATCATACAATTTAAGATACTATGTAGAGCTTATATGACACCCTCTCGTATATCCAAAATGAATAAAGATCTGTCAGATGAATGTTGGCATAACTGGGGGGGGGCATGGATCATTATTACATCTTCTATGGGACTGCCCGGCAGTCAAAACATTCTGGCTTGGCATAACAAAGGTGCTAACAGATATGTTTAAGGTTCATGTACCTGTCTGTCCCATCACATGCCTTCTTGGACAATCACTGGGACATGTCAAATCAAGCTCTACACACTACTTTATGAACCTAGGCTTTCTCTCTGCAAAGAGAATTATCCTTATGAATGGGAAGGAACACAAACCCTCGTGTTTTGCATTATCGGAACGGATTAGAGACTATCTGGACCTGCTAAGCATGGAACGCGCCTCCAACTTGCTCTTTGACTATGACACGAACACTCAAGGACACTGGGACATTGCACGGACATTCATGGAAAAAGAGCAGCATTACTCTAATATGCTTTTGTAAAGTTGTTTATATTGTCCTGCAACCCATGCTTTTCTTTTGTTATCAATATTAAGTCAAATGCTACAATGTACATCAGCGTACAACCCCCCCCCCCTTTTTATTCTTTTTTGTTTTTTGTTTCTTGTCTTGTTTTGTTTTGTAACTACGTGAGTGTGTTTGTATGTATGTATGTATGTATAGTGTATGTGTGTGTGTGTGTGTGTGTGTGTGTGTGTGTGTGTGTGTGTGTGTGTGTGTGTGTGTGTGTGTGTGTGTGTGTGTGTGTGTGTGTGTGTGTGTGTGTGTTTGAATTTATTAAAGGATAGCCCCTTGAGATGTAGCATCTCATTTTCAAGGGGGTCCCTGAACAAGCATATACATAGGACACACAACATCAACAGTACACTACATTACATTGTAGACATACATAACATGACAATACAATACAACAAATACAGACATCTTGCTCACACACTCCCACATACCACCCCTACCCCCATAAATTTAACAGAATAGAAATATTAAATAACATAGTAGGAATAACGAAATAACAAAATGGAGAAAGAAAGAATAACAATGGAAGAATCAATTAAGTAATTCACTAAAAACAAGAGCAGTTTGTTTTAAGATGTAAATATAGTGACCTCCTGAAACAATGTAAAGAGGTAATAGAACGCAAAGAAGGAGGGAGATTATTCCAATCAAATGGGGCTTTATATTGGAATGACCTTTTACCAACCTCTTTAGAGAGTCTAGGAACAAAGAAATAAGGGAAGTTAGTATGTCTAAGTGGGTATGGGGAGTTGTATGGAATCATAAGTTCTTTTAAATAAGGAGGACAATTAAAATAAATACATTTGAAAAGAAAATGGAACCAATGAGATTGCCTTCTTAATTTGGGTTGTAGCCAGTTCAGAGAATCAAACATGAGACAATGATGTGTTCTAAAAGGACATCTCAAAACAAACCTACATAAGGAGTTAAATAATATAGTCAGAGATTTAAGGTGAGTGTCAGAGGTGTTTTGATAAACAACATCAACATAATCAATAAGTGGTAGTATCAGTTGTGTGATTAACCTTTTTCTGACATGAAATGTGAAACAGTTGATTGAACGGTAAAGTGAAGCGAGACAACCATATGCTTTTTTAACAATGTAATCAATGTGAGGTTTAAATGAGAGTTCGGGATCAATCCAAAGTCCAAGATATTTAAATGTGTCAACTTTGTCAACAGGGGATCCATCGGAAAAATAAATATGAAAATCAGCTGACTGGGATTGAAGATGACGTGTACTAAAAATCATACTACATGACTTCTTTTTGTTCAATACAAGTTTGTTCTTGCAGAACCAGTCTTGAACCATATCAAAATCGGACTGTAGAGAGTTCTGGATCTGCACTATATTTGATTTAGAGGTGTATATGACAGTGTCATCGGCATATAAGTGGGTATGACAGTTGGAGCAAATTTTAGGCAGATCATTAATAAATACAGAAAAAAGAAGCGGACCCAGTATGGAGCCTTGTGGAACACCCTTATCGATAGTTAAAAAGTCAGACTGATGACATTGAAAAACAACACATTGACGACGACCATGGAGATAAGCATTAAACCAGAGAAGAGCATTTTGATCGAGACCAATTGCAAAGAGTTTGTCAAGTAGCAAATAGTGGTCAACCAGATCAAATGCCTTAGATAAATCAATGAAAATTGCACCAGTAAGATTACCCTTATCAAAGGAGGTGAACACATCATTTGCAAATTTCAACAAGGCAGTGGTAGTGGAAAAATTTTGTCTGAATCCTGACTGAAAAGGTGATAGAATATTATTTGAGTTTAAGTACTGCGACAGCTGGTTAAAAATAAGCTTTTCAAAAGTTTTTGCAATTGTGCAAATAATAGAGATAGGGCGATAATTATTTACATTAGATGGATCACCTCCTTTAAAAACGGGAGTGACCTTGGCACATTTCCAGATCGAGGGGATTGAACAGGTGGACAGAGACAAATTAAACAGGTCAGCAAGGGGATACATCAGGACATGTGCAGCAAGTTTAACAAATTTAGCTTCAAGGCCATCAGGACCAGCACTAGTGTTATCTCTCAATTGACGTAAAGCAAGAAAAACATCGTTGGGCAAGATCTTTTTAAAGGAAAATGAATGGTCAGAGAAGGTACTAAATGAGGGGCTGGCAGTCCAATAGGAATCAAAGTGAAAGGAATTACAGATGGAAGAAAAATGACGATTAAAGGCATGAGGAATAAGTGATGGGTCAGAGATAGTTTCATTATTAAAATGAATCTGGGATAGAACATTTTTGTTATTTCTGTTGAGAACGAGGTTCAGTCGTTTCCAGAACTGTCTTGGATTGTGAAAATTTTGTGACAGGCTTTCCTTGTAATAATTAGACTTTGCGTTTCTGGTTTTGACTGTACATTCATTCCTAAGTGATCTGTAAGTGTCCCAGTCGGTAGAGTCCTTAGATGCACGATATTTAGCCCATGCTTTATCCCTCTGCTTAAAAAGATTAAGGAGTTCTGAACTAATCCAAGGAAGGTGCATACCTTTGACTCTGACAGTCTTCATCGGAGCATGTTTCTCAATAACGGAGTTTATTTCGGAGTAAAAGAAGTTCCATGCTTCCTCAACGTAAGGAATTAACTTAAATCTATCCCAATTAATAGTAATCAAATCATGGATGAAATTATCTTCATTAATATGTTTACATTGTCTAAATGTAATAAATTTAGGAGGAGAGCGTGGAACTTTTATTTTCCAGACACAGAATATAATAGAATGGTCACTTAAACAATCAGACATGACTCCAGACTTAGCTATTCTGTCAGGATTAGAGACAAGGATCCAGTCAAGCAGAGATGAGGATCTAAGGTCAACTCTAGTGGGTTCATTAATAAGTTGTGTGAGATGTACACTATCAAATAAGTTTCTGTCCATATGAGAGGAGCGATGAAGCCAGTTGCTGTTGAAGTCACCCAGAATAATTAATTCATTATGGCTCCCAAGAGAATTAATGGTAGATAAAATGCACATGGTAGAATCAGCAGGAGCAGAGGGAGGCCTGTAAATATTACCAATTGTTAACTGTTTGTTTTCATGAAAAATTATATTGATGAAAAGACATTCAAAATTTACTGGCTCAACAGTAGGACTGATATGACAAGAAACTAAATTTGATGCGACATAGGTTGCCACGCCTCCACCTCTAGAGGACCTATCAGCTCTATATAACACAAAATTTTCAATTTCTATCTCATCATCTGTGATGTTATCATGAAGCCATGTCTCAGAAATAGTAATGATGTTTGGTTTATGAAGAGTAACCCAGGCTCTTAATAAATCAATTTTTGAGACAAGACTCCGAATGTTTAGGTGAATAATCTTCAGTCCCTTCACTAAATCAATTGTATCTTATGGAAAAAATGACAGTTCAGGTGAAAAAAGTTTGAGTGGGGGAGATAAAGTGAGAGTGGGGAGCAAGAACAAGAATAGACAGAACACACACTTACAGACAGACATACAAACGCACACACACAATGTAACGACACCATGAAAAGGTCTTAAATCAAAGACTCAGATTGCAATGTTATGCAAGTAGAAATAAGGAAGGGCCCTATTTAATTCAAATTAGTATGCAGACAAAAATAAATAAATAAATCATATGGCCTACATTTGAATATCATGTAGCTTATAATCATACAGCCACAGAGAAACAATGTGGAACACCATTAACAAAGGTTATAAGGCCATATGGGCATCAAGGTGCAATAGTAAAGAAAAAGACAGCAGTCGTAAGGGCAAAAGTCCGTTTGCGACAGCATCGCGACAGTATCCGCTGGAACCAGGTAACATGACGTCACTGGCGGAGCAGTATACGGCAAACATACAGTGGAAGCTCACACACAAGTGATATGCAGCGGATCCATGGCAAAAAAGTTAGTTAAGCAAGTAACAAAACAAAAAAGTGAAAAACTAAGAGGCACCAGGGAAGAGTAATAACTCAACAATGTTCCGGTTGTGTGGAGAGATCCAAAAGTGAAAGTTTGCAGTCAGGAATTGGATATTAGCTGCCAACATTAGCAGGATGAGTTACTCACAGAGCTGTCATGGGGACGGTCCGGTGGAATCCATGGATCTATCCGTGGTGGAGTCACTGAAGAAAGTCTCTGCCTCATCGGCGCTTCTGAAGAACTTTGGTTTTCCATCCACAATGACTCTCAGCGTACAAGGGTAGCGAAGAGAGTACCTGATGTCCGCATCCCGAAGTTTCTTTTTGACAGTATCAAACTGTCGGCGTTTGTTGATCAGAGCAACGCTTAAGTCGGGATAGATGTGGATTCGAGCTCCCTGAAAGGTGAGCTCTCCTTTCTCCCGTGAAAGGCGTAGGATTCTCACTTTATCCTGGAAGAGTAAGAACTTTGCAAGAATGGGCCGAGGAGAGGATCGTGAGCTGGGGCTGAAGGAGGGAGAACGATGCGCCCGTTCAATGATGGGCGCTGCGGAGAAGTTCTCTTTACCCAAGAGCTGTGGAATAAGTTGATTCAGGAACGCCATCATATCCCTGCCCTCGCTTTGCTCCGGGACATTGAGGAAACAAAGGTTTGAGGAGCGGCTTCTATTCTCTGCTTCATCAGCTTTGTCCTTCAGGTAGGCATTTTCCTTCTCAAGTGATAGCACACGTTTGGTTAGGTCCTCAAGGTTATCCTCATTTGAGCTCACTCTTTGTTCCAGCTCAGACACATGGTCACCCAGTGAGGACAAAGAGCATTGTATTTTGTCCAAACCACTGTGAATTGACTCAAATTTTGAGTCAGAGTGGGTCATCAGTTCTCTTTTGTTACGTTCAATGGCGTCCCAGATTGTTTGCAGAGACACTTCAGCAACAGCCATTGTAAGGAAAAAGTGCTTAATTTCAACACTTCTCAGTTCACTGTATTACCGACCTTATTCTTGTTCAGAATAGGAGTAATTCATCCACTCGGATTAGTTAGATTTGGGCCATTTGTTGAGGCAATCTGAGACCAGCCACAGACAATCAAGCCACAGCAGCCATCTTGGGGTGGTGTGTGCATTGGTGAGAGGTATGGTTGAATATGTATATTGCAGTGCCATGCAGCAGACTTGCCATCCCTTTTGCCTTGTTTTATTATGTTGTTGAAAATTAATAAAAAATAAATAAATAAATAATTTAAAAAAAAAGGTGAACTTCTTGTACATCTCTGAGCAGAGATGGGTGAAACTGACACACACTTGCAGCTCAGCCTTGACACCGTCCACATCCAGACGATTCCTCTCGTTTCTCCATGCAGTTGTCATCGTTGAAAAGACACGTTCTGTGTGCATTGCTGCATGGGATGGAGAAAATGTAGGCGCTGACCTTCCTGAGATTCACAAGTGGTACATCTGCTTTGGAAAACAGTTTCAAATATCGTTCCTCACTGTGGCAACCTTCCACCATGGCATATTCCTCATACAGTCCATCCATATCAATGTCCAGATTGCAGGCCTGGACAGCAGCACTGTAGTCTTCAAATGGCACAGCAGTTGTGAGGCCAAGCTTGGCTACGTTGCTATGAAAGCTTGTGTCAGAGAAGTCATATCTTTCACTGATGTATTTCTTTGCTCTTTCATAAAAAAGCAGAAAATCAGCCTCACATTGTTTTGACTGGTAAGGGGGCAGCTGCTTCAGTTTGGTGTTGACAGCAAACCCAAAGAACCAGCTTTTGTTTTAGTTCAGTCATTACCTTAAACACCCATGTAATGCTGAAGGATTTTGCCTCAAGTGCTTCGATGGTGTCGGAGAACAGACACCTCATTTCTTTCCTCTCCAAAACATCTCCACACTCCCCCTCCCCCTCACTCTGGAAGCAGCTGGTCAGGGCCTTCCAATATTTCAGGATTCTGTCAATGGATGGCAGCAGGGACAACCACCTGGTGACAACATGCCGCAGCAGGTTGCATTCCTCCACCTCCACAAACTCACAGAATTCCTTCAATTGTGCTGTTCTGCTTGCTGATATGCTGAAATGGCTGTAAATCTTCAGCACAGCATTTTCCACATCAACATCAAGGCTGCTTGCTGCATATCTGGTTGCTTTATGCAGAATATGGGCCAAACAGTTTGCAGGGAGCACATCTTTTTGGCTCAGTTTCAGCTTCTGATACACACTGTTATGTTTGCTATAATTGACACTGGCATTGTCTGCTGCATATGCAGACATGTTTTTCACCTCTAAGCCAGACATCTCAAGTTTTGCCAGCAGCCGGTTTGTTATGGCTTCTGACGTTTCGTTGCTGTCACTATAAAAATCCAACAGGACATGTTGGATGCCTTCATCAAAGTGAAAATACCTTACCACAATGGGAAAACACTTGGTTGTTCCTTTATTTGAGGCGTCAGTTGCCACGGAAAAGGGTAGGTTGTTTTCTGTTATGTAGTCGGTATGTTCCTGTACCGAATAGGGAGCGATGACGTTCTCGCACAATTCCTTGGCTTTTGTTCCCTTTAGCTGTGGGCGAGTCACTGAAAATCTCCCGCTCCACTTTCATGCCGCAGTCTAAACTTCTGTAGGACTGCTGATGCTTTACAGCGTGGTACACCTTGCACAGCTCCGCAGCCGTTATCTTGTCATCCAGGGGCGACGAAACTTCACGAAAAAATGTCCTCATTGAAGAGGTACCTGCCGCACGTTTATTACTTTTATGTTTATCCGTACCCGCATGCCGTTCAATTGCAGCTTTCCCCTGACTACTTACGTCGACATGGCATCGACAAAGTGTGCAGAAGCCATGGACAAAAAGCAGCTGCAGTCGGGATTTTCCTTTCCTTATCCGGCGAAAAGTAACGGATTACTTTTTTAAAAAATAACTAAGTTACTGATTGCTCAACGCACAAAACTAACGCGTTACACGAAAAAAGTAATTAAAGTACTCTATTACTTTATTGTGACAGTGATTATGTTACCCACAACACTGTTCACGATGCCAGCAACTGTAGTGTCCCACACGGTAACTGAATGCAACGGTCCTGAAGGAATCCCCAGTTGCAAGATGAAAAAAAATCCAGCAGGCCAAATAATTGCAATGCAGTGGGCATGATATGATATATGACATGATGTGACACTTAAAAAATAATTTGTATATGTGACATTTAAAAAAATAATAATCAGTTTGGGTAAGAATAAGCATATCTGTGTCTTTCTACAATTGCATTTAAAGAACATACGCAAATACGTGAAACAGAGGTTATTTAATGAATGGGAGGGTTTTCAGGGTGGAATTACTGCAGATCATTGGTAAGTAAAATAATGACAACTCAACAATAAATAATTATAGCAATAATAATAATAATAACTTATAATATTTTAATAATGCATAAGACAAAATCATACATGTATTGAAATCTTAACCATTTGTAAGTGTGTCTAACATTATTCTGTGTGTTTCTACTCTTTTTTGTTTTATTGATGTTTGTGGCATTCTGTTAATTAACTATTCTGTTTGCTTTGGCCAGGAATTCCTCGGTAAGGACTTTTTATTTGTATAGGCATCATACCAACATCCTTCGCCCTTAGCTGCTCTGCTGGAGATGCTGGCGGAGGAGGAGCCTGAACCCAGGCCCCAACTTCTTGGGGGGGTTCCTACGCAAGTATGGAAAGTATGGAATTTGATTTTATACATTTCCAGGTCTTTAAAAGTATGGAAAATGGAAACTATTGTATGGAAATATATTTATTTTATTTATCTTATCTTGGTTTGGTCTTATCTGAAGTTATTTGGGTTAATTATTGTGTATGCACTATTGTATCTACTGTAGCTACAATCTCCTGGAGATTATTTGGTTGCATAATGGCATACCCATTCAGAGTAATGACAACAAATGATAAATTGCATGTTTTTTTTTATATTATGCACGTCTATTTACTTAAATGTCACAAATTATTTGATTTTTTTATTTTACCGAGAAGTCTGGAAATTAGGGTCTGGAAAAAGTCTGGAATTTGGAAATTTCAAATGTGTAGGAACGCTGTCTTAGGGGCGGCAGTCCCTCCTCCAGGAGGGAATCGTTTCATGGACTCGGCCCCGAGAGCCTTGACGGCAGTGGGGCTCCAGCAGACCCAGACCCCGCGGCCCCCCAGGCCGTCTACAGAGCCATACACAGGGTAGCGCTACGACCAATCAGAGCAAAGAGCAGGATGACGTTAGCCTGACGAGCCAATTAAAATGTATGTCGTCATCACGTTAAGCTGCCCAACGACTCTCTAAACAGAGCGCTGTGATTGGTCATTGGCAACAGGGTATCCGCGGGGTCTTGAAAAGTATTAAAAGGTGATAAATCAATTTTTTTTTTTTTTTTTGAGAGTGGAGCAATGTTTTTTTTGATAAACTTTGCCTTTTATTTATTATCCCAGCCTATTTTGAATTCTGTTGTATCATAGTGGTCTATAGTCTTTATCACAAAAACTAAAACTGTTAAGTTAAAAGTGTCACTGATGTAAATGGTTACAGTTTGAAGCGGTGGTGAGGCATTGAAAAATATTGAGAAGGTCTTGAAAAAGTCTTAAAAAGGTGTTAGAATTAACTTCAAGATTCCTGTATAAACCCTGGACAAATAAAACAGTTGTTGCATCTGATGTATTGTTTCTGGTGTTGTCTTTCTTTTAACACTTCAACATGTAATTTAATTTGTAACTAACTTAGAGTAGTTAAATAATAACAACCCAAGACACAGTACAGCACCTTCCAATTCTTTTTATTTTTTAAACAAAGATTCAATAACAACCAAACAAAACTTCAAAGAAAAGGGTTGTAATAAATTGAACCAAAAAGAAATTAGATTCATTATGTTCATTTTGTCTTCTCAAATATATTAGTTATATTTTTCTTGTGTTCAGACAATGAAATCAAGAGTGATGTTACCTGCTTGACAGTTTCGACTGTGACTCCAGTCTTCCTCAGAAATGAAAAAGAAATTATAATGTGAATTTTTTCCATAAAAACAAACTAAAATAATGTATTAAATTTCAAAAACATTCAAACTACTAGAAATAAAAAGTTGAGGGCTCAGGTCTTGGGGGGTGGTGGCCTGGGGTCCGGCCCTGCTGATGGCCACTCTCTGGGGTCGTAGGGGCCAGAACTGCCGGGGGCCCCAACATTCACCTGCAGCGCTCTGGGGCGGAGAGGCCCCAGTCTAAACTCTGCATTACACATCACACCGGGTAAAACACGGGTCTGTCAGTCCCTCTGCTCTGAGCCCAGGAGAAAACTTTCCTTGTATCCTACAACCTTTATCCAATGAGGAGAGAGAACGGCATAAAGGGGCAGTCCTCTCTGTGTGTGCAGCCAAGGGATGCGCCTGAATGTGGTGACGTAGGGACGAGGACGGGGGCTGCTAACTCCATCTGCTGACAGGAAGTTAGACAAAACCACCGGATCGATCGCTTACTGCTGCTTTAAGTCAGTTTAATGTATTTGTTCGCACAGGAAATTAGTGCTGGACATGAAATGAAATAAAGAAAAGAACAAAATACCCCAATAACTCGGTGTTGATTTACAATCATTCTATCAGTCAGTCAGTCATTGGCAAAAATAAAAGTACAAAGAGGCTGTTATGACACACACACACACACAACATACGGAATACTGTTAACCAGGCGCGGCGTTATGGGCCCACCCACTTGTACAACTGGCCCATCCAAAATGACAGGGTGAACATAACTTTAGTTAATATAAGGTTTTTTTTATTTTTATTTTTTTATTTAACCTTTATTTAACCAGGCAGAATCAATTAAGAACAAGTTCTTATTTACAATGATGGCCTGACAAGAGGCATAAGCTTCTTGGGGGGGAGGGGGGCTGTGAGGGAGAAAAGATAGGTTAAAAGAAAATAGCAAATATGCACAACTATACAAACATTCAGCAGAAAACAAGGCATAAAAGTTAATAACAAGGATATTCAAGCATAAAAAGACAAGATGTTTACAAGCATAAAAGAGTAAATAGCCAAGGTTTTTACAGACATTACAGGATTCTTTAGAGAGCCTAAAGGTTGAGAGAGGGTAACTGTGCGTTCACACCAAAAGCTTCCAAAGCGTCAAAAACGCTCGAGGGTGGGCGTCAGACAAGACAGCTTCCAAAACGGCAAATATTTTCAGTGACTGACGTCAAAGTTCGATCGCGCTGGTCATTGGGGCCGAAATACAAAAAAAAAGGAAAAAAGGCAGCCGACGGACATCTCTATTCTGACAGGCTGCCGCCGGTTGCTGCTGAACCGCGTCATAGCTCATTACCCTGAAGTTAAACCTGGCTCAACTTCTCCTCTGGTGACGCTTTGGAAGCTTTGGACGCGCAGCGACGCCTGTTGACGCTCTGGACGCTCGGTGTCGCCGGCTCTCATTGAAAATGAATTGACTTCCGGCGTTTTTGACGCTTTGGAAGCTTTTGGTGTGAACGCACAGTAAGGGACAGGATTATCAGTAAGGATTATTTACAAACGTAGAAACACCATAAGACAGGGGCGGAGTTTAGCTCAGTTGGTAGAGCACCCGCCCCATGTGTTGAGGCTATAGTCCTCGCTGCAGGCGGCCCCGGTTCGAGTCCCGCGTCGGACGGCCCTATCCTGCATGTCATTCCCCCCATCTCTGCCTCCCATTTCCTGTCACACTCTCAACTGTCCTATCAAATAAAGGCATGAAAAGCCAAAAAATATACTTTAAATAAAAAAAAAAAAAAGAAACACCATAAGACAGAGGTAGTTTCAGTAATTAGTACCAACAGTGTGTCACAGAAAGTGGCCTCGGCCGACGGCGGCAGGTATGGGCATGCAACAAGCAGAAACTGAGGAAAAGGGTTCAATAGTTAAATAGTTAAATAGTAGGGAAGCAGCTGCAAGAATCTGTAAAAAGGTGTGAGATGGCGTCTTTGAAGGCCGGGATGGAGATGAAGTTATCCAGTTGAAGGTGTTTTTGTAATGTAACGCATTCCAGTCAGAGACAGCAGCTGACTGGAAAGGTTTCATTATTTATTTATTTTTATTTCAGATAACGTTACCACAGGTTTAAATGTGTCAGCATTTGGTGATTTTCATAGTCTAATAAACGCGAGTCATCTGAGTTCACCTCCGGTCAGGCAGCGGCCGTAGAAACCACTGGCCGTCTGGTTGTATTTCAGAGGAGAGGCACAGAGCTGCTCTGCCTCTTCTGGTGTGTACATTCACAGTTTAGCAGCTAATTCAACAGCAGTGATGGAGAACTGTACCGGAGAGGCTCAACATCAGCTTCATTTGAGGAATAAACGGCAGCTTTTACCTGACGGGAGACCGACTAGTGATGTGCAGATCGATACTGAAATATCGATACTTCCGATACCAGGTCTGTGTGCTCTAGAATCGAGACTCAAATGAAAATATCGATACTTTTGATACTCAAATCATTTGTGGTTATGCATCATTAACATGGAAAGTAACTAAACTATTCAGATCTTGTTTAGATGACACGCGGTTGGTAGGCTAGGAACTACTTCTTCTTCCACCTAAGTGCGTAACGTGTGAGCACAGCGGCATGCAGCTGCTCACAAAGTCTGTGTAGAGTCGATGGCGGAGCGGAGAGGAGTCAGGTGTGGAGCTATTTCAGTACCACAAACAGTGAAGATGAAGTCTGGAATATCTGTGGGAAAATTATGAATAATATTATAAATGCATGAATTAAAAAAAATATGTTTGTTTATCATTTTTCTTATTTAATTCATGGTTTTACTATTTTACTTATGTTATTTTTTTAGTGTTTGAAACACTATTTTCGGCTATATTCTAAACGAGGCCACTACATAGTTCATAGTTTAAAATAAAGACGTTACTCTGAAGTCTTGCATCCTTAGGAAGCTATGACTTGAAATACAGTACTTTTTTATTTTATTAGATTTACCAGACACATCAGGTGCATTTGCACAAAGTATCGGTATCGGATCGGTATCGCCGATACCAGCCTGAATTTTACTCAGTATCGGATCGGAAAGCAAATTTGTGGTATCGAACATCACTAAGACCGACGCCTGAGCTACGGTAGCTAACAGCTAGCAGGTTTGACCTACTTTTTCCTCTCTCCCTCCCTTTCTTATACACGCACACACACGGCCCAGGTTGTCTGTCATATCTGTTGTAAACCTTGTAATAACAGCTTGTTGAGTACAGTTAACGGTTTGTTGTGTAATGTGAGTGGTGGTCCAATATCGCGTCCTGATGAGTTGGGCTTTAATAACAGCTGATGACGTAACTGTGTAGATGGCGTGGATTGTGATGAGAAGGTGTTGCACATATTTTAAGGCTTATCTGTGCAAACCATTGTGCAAAACCTGTTTGTTGTGACTTTTTGCGTGATAAGATGATTTGCCGAATTCTTCTTCCATTCCTGCAGCCTTTTGTCTCAATGTTAACGATGGCAAAAATGTCCAGATATTTTATTACTTTATGAAAATAAATGTCTGTGAGTTAAAAAGAAGTGGGCTACGCATTTCTGATTTGATTTGGCTTTTCGTGTATTTGGTTAAACACATATAAGTAACAGGAGAGAGAGAGGTCCGCTGGGTGAGCTAGATTAACTGTTAACGGGAGAGAGAGCGGCGCACCGCGCTGTCAAAGCTCGTCTCAGCCATCGGTCTCAGCAGCTGTGTGCTTTCAAGGCAATATAGACACGAACCAGTCGTTCAGGAATCATTTACAACTCTATGTATGTTAGTGTTATTTTTTCCTAAGTAGTGGCCCATCCAAACTTACTGTGGCCCGTCCAAAACTGAAATCCTGGCGCCGCGCCTGCTGTTAACCACACTTGTTAATGGCTAAAATTTCAGTTAGTTGGTACAGCTTTACTCCAAGGAATGTCCGATGTCCATGGAGTGGAGGCTTGCAGTGATACAGACTGGTGTCCTGGATGACGTGGAGAGGAGGGGGCTATGTTAGCACAGGAAACTGTCCTCAGGATCCCAAAGAACGCACTTGTTTTCCTACACATTGCCTTCGTGGAACACAACGCACTGGGTGAGCTCATTAAGGAGCTGCCAGTGACGCAGAAGACCACGCAGGACCTCCAGATGCAGGACCTCCAGATGCAGGACCTCCAGATGCAGGACCTCCAGATGCAGGGCCTCCAGATGCAGGACCTCCAGATGCAGGGCCCCCAGATACAGGACCTCCAGATGCAGGACCTCCAGACGCAGGGCCTCCAGACGCAGGACCTCCAGATGCAGGGCCTCCAGATACAGGGCCTCCAGATGCAGGGCCTCCAGATGCAGGGCCTCCAGATGCAGGACCTCCAGATGCAGGGCCTCCAGACGCAGGGCCTCCAGATGCAGGGCCTCCAGATGCAGGACCTCCAGATGCAGGGCCTCCAGATGCAGGGCCTCCAGATGCAGGGCCTCCAGATGCAGGGCCTCCAGATGCAGGGCCTCCAGATGCAGGGCCTCCAGACGCAGGGCCTCCCGATGCAGGGCCTCCAGATGCAGGACCTCCAGACACAGTCACGCTTCTCCCTTCCACCAAGAGGAGGGATGATGATCTGGCTCTGGACAGAGAACCCCCCCCCCAGAAGCCTGGACTGGAGGAAGAAGAGGTTGAGGAACAACCTCCTGAGTGAGGATCACCTCACCAAAGTCGCCACTGATGAGGACGGCAGCGGATCTGCAGCCGTTCCGCAGTCAGTGGAATTTAGGCGTTATGCTTTATCAAAATATTAAGAATTATTATTGTTATTAATATTGGCATTATTATTCATCATTGAGTTGTCATTATTTTACTTACCAATGTTCTCCACCCTTCCATCCAGCAGTGAAAACCCTCCCATTCATTACATAACCTCTGTTTCCGTAGTAACGTATTGTCTTTCTACAATCGCATTGAAAGAACATACGCAAATACGCAAAACAGAGGTTATTTAATGAATGTGAGGGCTTTCAGAGGTAATCAGGCCGTCTACAGGGCCGTACACACCCCCCGAGGCCTGAGCAGCTTTTTTATTTTTTGCTATTTGGTTAAGTTATTTTAAATTGTTTTGAAAGGAAAAATAAATTATATTTTGTTTAAAAAAATAAAAAAAAGGAAAATAAAGGGTTTTGTAGGTTTTTTTAGTTGTTCATTATATTGTAACCCTTTCTCATTCTCTCTTATTTTAATTTATTTTTATTGTTGATTTGTCATGGACAAATAAAACAGTTGTTGCATCTGATGTATTGTTTCTGGTGTTGTCTTTCTTTAAACACTTCAACATGTCATTTAATTTGTAACTAACTTAGAGTAGTTAAATAATAACAACCCAAGACACAGTACAGCACCTTCCAATTCTTTTTATTTTTTAAACAAAGAATCAATAACAACCAAACACAACTTAAAATGTATGTCTTCATGGCGTTAAGCCGCCCAACGACTCTCTAAACAGACACAATAACACAGCGCTACGGTGTTGGAGACTCAAAAAGTTCCTATGGCTCGTTTCTAGACCCACCTACGGAGCAAATAGATTTGCTGCTGCTAGGGGGCAGAGAGAGAATTTTTTCCATAAAAACAAACTAAAATAATTTATTAAATTTCAAAAACATTCAAACTACTAGAAATAAAAAACACCAAAATAAACCAAAAAGTTGAGGGCTCAGGTCTTGGGGGTGGTGGCCTGGGGTCCGGCCCTGCTGATGGCCACTCTCCGGGGTCGTAGGGGTCAGAACTGCTGGGGGGTAAATACAGGAATCTTGAAGTTAATTTGAATACCTTTTAAAGACTTTTTCAAGACCTTCTCAATATTTTTCAACACCTCACCGCCACTTCAAGCTGTGACCATTTACATCAGTGACACTTTTAACTGAACAGTTTTAGTTTGTGATAAAGACTATAGACCACTATGATACAACAGAGTTCAAAAAAGGCTGGGATAATAAAAGGCAAGGTTTATAATAAAAAAACATTGCTCAACTCTCACAAAAACAACAATCTTCTTTTCTTTTTCATGAACCGGTTCATCTTTGTTTTTTAATAAAACAAATAAATTCACACACTTTCACAATGTTTTTTAGGACTCAAACTCTTGGACAGCTAATTCAGAAAAAATACCTTCAATATTTAAGACTTTATAAAGTCGTGAAAAGACTTTTTAATACTTTTTAAGGGTCTTAATTTTCCCAAAATTGATTTATCACCTTTTAATACTTTTCTAGACCCCGCGGATACCCTGTGCTGGGGGCGACCCCAACGTTCAGGTCCCTCCTCGTCCAGCTGTTATTAAAAAATAAAAATGTCTTTCCCGTGAAAAGTCTCCTCCTCATCTTCCTGCTCCTCCTCCTGATGTTCAACAGCGTCTACAGGCAGAGGATGTTGTCATGTAAACACCGGTCAGACTAATTGTTTGTAACAACTACATATACAAATGAAATGTCCTTACCCACAAAAACCTCATCGTCACCTTCCTCTTCCTCTCCTCCCTCACCGTGGGGTTCACCCTCTGGATCCTCATTTTGATCTGAGAGAACACAAGACAAACACAAAAACATAAGTTAACATATGTAATAGTTAAATTTTCAACACATATATTAAATTGTCTTATGCATTACTAATCTGTTATGGCTTATTATTATAATTATTATTGCTGTTATTATTTATCTTTTAATTGTCATTATTTTACTGACCAATCCTGTCACCTTTCATTTTAGAGCTTCTGCAGTTGAATGAGCTCTACAAACCATGCCAATCATTAAATCAGCTCTGTTTTTCCTATTCCCGTATTGTCTTTTACAGTTCCATTTAAAGAACATACACACATTTGCAAAACAGAGGGATAATAGGGAAGAGTGCCACTTTGGAGCTGCTGATTCATCACCTTTCCCAGTGATTCATGGACTGGAAACTTTGGCTACCCCCCCATTTTGGGGTACGCTGATTCTAAAATTAGCAATGAATCACCCTTTCCGGGTCACTTCCGGGTAACTTTTGACCGGAACGTCGTAGAGACTTGGGGGTGGTCTTAAATTGTTCCTGGTGGATGTAGAAGCACTTTTTTGTCCTTCTTAAACCGTGGTGTCGAATAATTGTCAAGAATCGTGGAAATGTACTAGTATTGGTATCGGTATATAAGAAAGTTCCAGCCTCGATGGCGAGACGGCAGGAACTGGCTGGGATGTGTTGTTTTTCCTTAATATGGGATGGATACCTATTGTCCTGGGCCAGTGGTTAGAATGGGGGGGCCAGTGATCTGCAAATTTCCCTCATCGTCTACCCCTGTGTTCTCATCGACCACGTCCCTCAGCGTGACCAATCCCAGCACCTCGTTGTTCACCTTCTGGACGACGGCCAGGTGGGATTTACCTGGAGAGACACAGAGAGACAGAGATGAAAATAGAGATCATCTGTCAGTTCATCCACTGCTTTTACTGTGGATTCAACATTTTAGGATTTGATTCTCCAAACTGTGAAGGAACCAACTGGGGGGAGGGAGGTGACTAATTACACTCATGAGCCTGGATCAGTCATCTTAGATTATTAACCTATATTATAATGAAATTACATTATTAACACATTCATAGGCTATTTGATTTACATCTCTGAATCTTCCAAGGGTGTTTTATTTTGAAGGGTTTTCTGCTTCCTGTGTGTAACACTAATCTCAGACCAATCCTAACACTGATAATGCTAACCAACTGCTAACGCTCATAATCAACTTCTTACACTTTAACCAACTGCTAACCGCCGTTAGCAACTGCTAATAGGTACTGTACATGTCCGCCAAGGGAGGCCGAGGCTACGCTGCCTCATTGCGTAACTCTACTGAGTGTGAGCGCCACCTGAGGCCTGAGCGGCTTTTTTATTTTTTGCTATTTGGTTAAGTTATTTTAAATTGTTTTGAAGGGAAAAATAAATTATATTTTGTTTAAAGGAGCTTGAGGCAAGATGAAGGAAAAAACTCCTTAGCGATACAACGGCCGTAGCGGCCGTCAGGGTTACTGCAGCCGTCAGCCAAGCTGGTGCGGGAGCGCGCGTCAACTCTCCACAGCAGCAGCTGATGCTGTGACAGTGACACTGTGGCTGAATTGGAAACGGCACAACGTTACTAGAGTGCCTATAGAGAGATATGAGATATCTCTCTAGGCACTCTAAACGTTACTATACCAGTGTTTTCCATTAATCAGCCGCCACAGTTTGGTTTGGGTCCGCCGCAGCAGTCTCTCACAGGAAAAAAGAACAGCTTCACTGTCTCTGATCTCTGCCAGTCAGCCCCTCGACCTGCTGTCTCTCTCACACACACACACACACACACACACACACACCGCCTGGCTGTTAATAAACAGTAAATGCGCCATGCCGCGCTCATTGTACAGTGCTCAGTTTACGGCGCCACCCGGAGGTTGACCGCCAGGCATCAGGTCAGCACCGGCCGCCGCCTCTGTGAGCCGCTGCTGCCGCTCGGCTGCTCTAGTGGCTCTGCTCCTCCCAACACGTCGGAGAATTTCCTTACAGGCGTTGTTTGGATAAACTGACCACGGATGAATCAATCGGCTCATTGTAAAACTATTTATTTATTTATTGAAGTAGCCTAAATATGGTGATTGTTGTACGTACAGAGCCCCAAGGCTGCGCTGCTCACACACACCTGA
Source organism: Trachurus japonicus (assembly GCF_045865225.1). Taxonomy (NCBI): domain Eukaryota; kingdom Metazoa; phylum Chordata; class Actinopteri; order Carangiformes; family Carangidae; genus Trachurus; species Trachurus japonicus. The sequence continues at coordinate 24,442 of NW_028221131.1, read as the reverse complement.
AGCTTCACTTTCATTCAAATGAACTAATGCGACTGCCACAGTGCCACTGTTAGATTTCATCAATGAGACCAGCATTTATCTCCTCAAAACAATTCAACCAGCCGGCAGAAAACCTCTAAAAACCTGTGGGGAAGTTACTGGGCTGGTTTTCTTCCCTGGGAGGACAGCTGCTGACCGGCCGATGAGCTCAGCTCCCCGGCTGCAGCCTCTGTGACGAGCTGCTGCTGCTGCTGCTGCTGCTGCTGCTGCGTGTGTGGCTCTGCACTCCTCCGAAAAATGTCGGAGCAAATCTACTTACAGACGTTATTTGGATAAACTGACAACAGAGTGGGAATCTAAACTGTCACTTTCTCGCATGAAAAAATATTAAAATTTAAGAAAGTGACGTTATTTCTCTACTCGCTGCTCACGTAACTGTTCAGGCTGCAAGACATCCGCCGACCGCTGGTCGCAAGCGGAGGAAAGCAAAAGCTGCAGCGTCATTTGACGTCACATCCGTGGACAGCGCGGGAAATTCGGACCCAGAATTGCAGCTCATTATGCAGCACACAGCCTGTTCAAGGCCACGGAGAGATACGCGGGTGGGCTCATTCTTTTTGGTTTTGAACGCTTCATCGCCCATTAGCAGTAAAAAACTTAAAACGCATGTGCATTTCTTGCCTCATGAACCTTTAAAAAAAAAAAGGAAAATAAAAGGTTTTGTAGGGGTTTTTTAGTTGTTCATTATATTGTAACCCTTTCTCATTCTCTCTTATTTTTTATGTTTTTTTATTGTTGATTTGTCAAATAAAACAGTTGTTGCAAAAAAAAAAAGGGAGATCCTCCGCGCTTCAGCTTGACGAACTCTGGACCGGTGCGTTGTTGCATCTGATGTATTGTTTCTGGTGTTGTCTTTCTTTAAACACTTCAACATGTCATTTAATTTGTAACTAACTTAGAGTAGTTAAATAATAACAACCCAAGACACAGTACAGCACCTTCCAATTCTTTTTATTTTTTAAACAAAGATTCAATAACAACCAAACAAAACTTAAAATGTATGTCGTCATGGCGTTAAGCCGCCCAACGACTCTCTAAACAGACACAATAACACAGCGCTACGGTGTTGGAGACTCAAAAAGTTCCTATGGCTCGTTTCTAGACCCACCTACGGAGCAAATAGATTTGCTGCTGCTAGGGGGCAGAGAGAGAATTTTTTCCATAAAAACAACCTAAAATAATTTATTAAATTTCAAAAACATTCAAACTACTAGAAATAAAAAACACCAAAATAAACCAAAAAGTTGCAGGCTCAGGTCTTGGGGGTGGTGGCCTGGGGTCCGGCCCTGCTGATGGCCACTCTCCGGGGTCGTAGGGGTCAGAACTGCTGGGGGGTAAATACAGGAATCTTGAAGTTAATTTGAATACCTTTTAAAGACTTTTTCAAGACCTTCTCAATATTTTTCAACTCCTCACCGCCACTTCAAGCTGTGACCATTTACATCAGTGACACTTTTAACTTAACAGTTTTAGTTTGTGATAAAGACTATAGACCACTATGATACAACAGAGTTCAAAAAAGGCTGGGATAATAAAAGGCAAGGTTTATAATAAAAAAACATTGCTCAACTCTCACAAAAACAACAATCTTCTTTTCTTTTTCATGAACCGGTTCATCTTTGTTTTTTAATAAAACAAATAAATTCACACACTTTCACAATGTTTTTTTAGGACTCAAACTCTTGGACAGCTAATTCAGAAAAAATACCTTCAATATTTAAGACTTTAAAAAGTTGTGAAAAGACTTTTTAATACTTTTTAAGGGTCTTCATTTCCCCAAAATTGATTTATCACCTTTTAATACTTTTCAAGACCCCGCGGATACCCTGTGCTGGGGGCGACCCCAACGTTCAGGTCCCTCCTCGTCCGACACCGAACACCTCCACCGCTCTGGGGCGGAGAGGCGCCCAGTCTATCTCCAGCGTTCCTACACATTTGCAATTTCCAAATTCCAGACCTTTTCCAGACCTTAATTTCCAGACTTCTTGGTAAAAAAATTCAAATAATTTGTGATATTTGAGTAAATAGTTGTGCATTATATATATTTTTAAAAATCATTCAATTAATCAGTTGTTTTCATTATTCTGAATGTGTCTATGCCATTATGTAACCAAATAATTACCAGGAGATTGTAGCTATAGGTACAATAGCGCATACAACAATAATTAACCCAGATAACTTCAGATAAGACCAAACCCAGATAAGTATTAAGATAAATATATTTCCATACAATAATTTCCATTTCCCATACTTTTCCAGACCTGGAAATGTATAAAATCTAATTCCATACTTTTCCATACTTTGCATACTTGCGTAGGTTCCTACACATTTGAAATTTCAAAACTCCAGACTTTTTCCAGACCCTAATTTCCAGACTTCTCGGTTAAAAAAATCCAAATAATTTGTGACATTTGAGTAAATAAATTATGCAATTAATCGTTTGTTTTCATTATTCTGAATTTGTATTCCATTATGTCACCAAATAATTTCCAGGAGATTGTCGCTAATAGCACATACAAAATAATTAATCCAAATAACCCAAACCCAGATAAGTATTAAGATAAATATATAAATATATTTCCATGCAATAGGTTCCATTTCCATACTTTCCATACTTGTGTAGGAACCCTGCCCGGTGTCGCCACCTGGACGGGGTGGAGGACCGCCACCGCCCGGGGCCGGCGAGGGGCCGGTACTCGTCCAGGTGGTCGATAAGGCGCCGCGGCCGCTGTTGCCTCAGCACGGTGGCCGACCTCCACTGGCACCTCCTGGTCCTCCACCGGTTCCTCCACCGCATCTAAGTGCAGAGGACTTCTTTATGATTTCATTAAAAGTTAGGGAATGAATTTAAAACTCTTTTATATTCAGCTGAAAAAAAAGTCTTCTCCTTTTTTTAATTTTTATTTAACCAGGAATAATCCCATTGAGATTCAGAATCTCTTTTGCAAGGGGATCCATCCTGGCCAAGAAAGCAGCACAGTACATCCACATCAAGTACACATTTGGACAACATCAACAAAACAAACATAAAAACAGCTAAAACAGTAACAGCAAATCACATCAATACATTATAATCACCAGCTGCGTTCGGTGAGAGAACATGTGCATTCAGTAGTCAAATAGTCCTTGATCCTGTAGCTTTAAACCAACACTAAGGAACTTTTCAACCTTAATATAATATTTTCATAACTTTTGTGATGGTACATCGACTTACAACAAGTTGAATGACACCTCTGTCGTGGTCTGAGGGGGTCTGTATCATTATGGTCTGTATCTCTTTCTCTGGCACTAAGCAGCTTTGAGGAGCATGGTAGGAACCCGGCTCTCACTTTACTTTCACTTTCACTTTTGCGAGTCACAACAAGGAGGGAACAGGCAAAACGGCACTTTAGCAATGGATTATGTTTGTGTTTTCACTTTGAAATGATCCACTGGAAACAGAAACTTAGTTTTGATGTCTTCTGTTAATTTTAATGCAGGATATTTACAGGGCTTCACGCTAGTGTTCATGGGAAATGGAGTCTTCCTTCAGGCAAAACACTACCGCTTTGGTCCACAGGCGCCGCCAAACTCAACCAAAACTGAAAGTTCTTTAGTACTGCTTTAAAATCTTCCATACTTGGGAGATAATCCAATTTAAGATGACTCTGTAATTTATACCAGGACGAGGGTGCAAATGCTTTGAAGGCACTTTCCCCAAAGACAGTCCCCGTACGAGGAATAGTGAACATTATCAATCTACCGTGCCTGAGACGACAGCTTCTGGTGTTGACTTTAGGAACCAAGAGAGAACACAAATAAGGAGGCAAGTCACACAGGACGGCCTTATAAAGAAAACAATACCAGTGTTCCCATCTACGATTATACAGAGAAGGCCAGCCAACACTCTCACAAAGACTACAGTGATGAGTAAGAAAACCTGAATCTGTTACAAATCTTAATGCTGCATGATACACTGAATCCAGCATTTTCAGAGAGGAGAGATTTGCATGCATGTATAAGATGTCACCATAGTCAAGTATTGATACAAAAGTTGCCTGAATCAGTCTTTTTCTCGCATTAAAGGAGAAACAACTTTTGTTTCTATAATAGAAACCAAGTTTAACCCTGAGTTTCTTTGTAAGATACTCAATATGATATTTAAAAGACAGATTTTCATCCAAGTAAAATCCGTATCTCATCTTCCTGCTCCTCCTCCTGAAGTTCAACAGCGTCTACAGGCAGAGGATGTTGTCATGTAAACACCAGTCAGACTAATTGTTTGTAAAAACTACATATACAAATGAAATGTCCTTACCCACAAAAACCTCGATCACGTCCTCCAGCGTGACCAATCCCAGCACCTCGTTGTTCACCTTCTGGACGATGGCCAGGTGGGATTTACCTGGAGAGACACAGAGAGACAGAGATGAAAATAGAGATCATCTGTCAGTTCATCCACTGCTTTTACTGTGGATTCAACATTTTAGGATTTGATTCTCCAAACTGTGAAGGAACCAACTGGGGGGAGGGAGGTGACTAATTACACTCATGAGCCTGGATCAGTCATCTTAGATTATTAACCTATATTATAATGAAATTACATTATTAACACATTCATAGGCTATTTGATTTACATCTCTGAATCTTCCAAGGGTGTTTTATTTTGAAGGGTTTTCTGCTTCCTGTGTGTAACACTAATCTCAGACCAATCCTAACACTGATAATGCTAACCAACTGCTAACGCTCATAATCAACTTCTTACACTTTAACCAACTGCTAACCGCCGTTAGCAACTGCTAATAGGTACTGTACATGTCCGCCAAGGGAGGCCGAGGCTACGCTGCCTCATTGCGTAACTCTACTGAGTGTGAGCGGCACCTGAGGCCTGAGCGGCTTTTTTATTTTTTGCTATTTGGTTAAGTTATTTTAAATTGTTTTGAAGGGAAAAATAAATTATATTTTGTTTAAAGGAGCTTGAGGCAAGATGAAGGAAAAAACTCCTTAGCGATACAACGGCCGTAGCGGCCGTCAGGGTTACTGCAGCCGTCAGCCAAGCTGGTGCGGGAGCGCGCGTCAACTCTCCACAGCAGCAGCTGATGCTGTGACAGTGACACTGTGGCTGAATTGGAAACGGCACAACGTTACTAGAGTGCCTATAGAGAGATATGAGATATCTCTCTAGGCACTCTAAACGTTACTATACCAGTGTTTTCCATTAATCAGCCGCCACAGTTTGGTTTGGGTCCGCCGCAGCAGTCTCTCACAGGAAAAAAGAACAGCTTCACTGTCTCTCATCTCTGCCAGTCAGCCCCTCGACCTGCTGTCTCTCTCACCACACACACACACACACACACACCGCGCTTGGCTGTTAATAAACAGTAAATGCACCGTGCCGCGCGTAGAGTGCTGAGTTTACGGCGCCACCCGGAGGTTGACCGCCAGGCATCAGGTCAGCAGCGGCCGCCGCCTCTGTGAGCCGCTGCTGCCGCTCGGCTGCTCTAGTGGCTCTGCTCCTCCCAACACGTCGGAGAATTTCCTTACAGGCGTTGTTTGGATAAACTGACCGCGGATGAATCAATCGGCTCATTGTAAAACTATTTATTTATTTATTGAAGTAGCCTAAATATGGTGATTGTTGTACGTACAGAGCCCCAAGGCTGCGCTGCTCACACACACCTGAAGCTTCACTTTCATTCAAATGAACTAATGCGACTGCCACAGTGCCACTGTTAGATTTCATCAATGAGACCAGCATTTATCTCCTCAAAACAATTCAACCAGCCGGCAGAAAACCTCTAAAAACCTGTGGGGAAGTTACTGGGCTGGTTTTCTTCCCTGGGAGGAGGACAGCTGCTGCCCGGCCGATGAGCTCAGCTCCCCGGCTGCAGCCTCTGTGACGAGCTGCTGCTGCTGCTGCTGCTGCTGCTGCTGCTGCTGCTGCTGTGTGTGTGGCTCTGCACTCCTCCGAAAAATGTCGGAGCAAACCTACTTACAGACGTTATTTGGATAAACTGACAACAGATTGGGAATCTAAACTGTCACTTTCTCGCATGAAAAAATATTAAAATGTAAGAAAGTGACGTTATTTCTCTACTCGCTGCTCACGTAACTGTTCAGGCTGCAAGACATCCGCCGACCGCTGGGCGCAAGCGGAGGAAAGCAAAAGCTGCAGCGTCATTTGACGTCACATCCGCGGACAGCGCGGGAAATTCGGACCCAGAATTGCAGCTCATTATGCAGCACACAGCCTGTTCAAGGCCACGGAGAGATACGCGGGTGGGCTCATTCTTTTTGGTTTTGAACGCTTCATCGCCCATTAGCAGTAAAAAACTTAAAACGCATGTGCATTTCTTAACAAATCTTGCCTCATGAACCTTTAAAAAAAAAAAAAGGAAAATAAAGGGTTTTGTAGGGTTTTTTTAGTTGTTCATTATATTGTAACCCTTTCTCATTCTCTCTTATTTTTTATTGTTGATTTGTCAAATAAAACAGTTGTTGCAAAAAAAAAGGGAGATCCTCCGCGCTTCAGCTTGACGAACTCTGGACCGGTGCGTTGTTGCATCTGATGTATTGTTTCTGGTGTTGTCTTTCTTTAAACACTTCAACATGTCATTTAATTTGTAACTAACTTAGAGTAGTTAAATAATAACAACCCAAGACACAGTACAGCACCTTCCAATTCTTTTTATTTTTTAAACAAAGATTCAATAACAACCAAATAAAACTTAAAATGTATGTCGTCATGGCGTTAAGCCGCCCAACGACTCTCTAAACAGACACAATAACACAGCGCTACGGTGTTGGAGACTCAAAAAGTTCCTATGGCTCGTTTCTAGACCCACCTACGGAGCAAATAGATTTGCTGCTGCTAGGGGGCAGAGAGAGAATTTTTTCCATAAAAACAAACAAAAATAATTTATTAAATTTCAAAAACATTCAAACTACTAGAAATAAAAAACACCAACATAAACAAAAAAGTTGCGGGCTCAGGTCTTGGGGGTGGTGGCCTGGGGTCCGGCCCTGCTGATGGCCACTCTCCGGGGTCGTAGGGGTCAGAACTGCTGGGGGGTAAATACAGGAATCTTGAAGTTAATTCTAAAACCTTTTAAAGACTTTTTCAAGACCTTCTCAATATTTTTCAACACCTCACCGCCACTTCAAGCTGTGACCATTTACATCAGTGACACTTTTAACTTAACAGTTCTAGTTTGTGATAAAGACTATAGACCACTATGATACAACAGAGTTCAAAAAAGGCTGGGATAATAAAAGGCAAGGTTTATAATAAAAAAACATTGCTCAACTCTCACAAAAACAACAATCTTCTTTTCTTTTTCATGAACCGGTTCATCTTTTTTTTTTAATAAAACAAATAAATTCACACACTTTCACAATGTTTTTTAGGATTCAAACTCTTGGACAGCTAATTCAGAAAAAATACCTTCAATATTTAAGACTTTAAAAAGTTGTGAAAAGACTTTTAAATACTTTTTAAGGGTCTTAATTTTCCCAAAATTGATTTATCACCTTTTAATACTTTTCTAGACCCCGCGGATACCCTGTGCTGGGGGCGGGGGGCGACCGCCATTCCGAAGGACCGCCATTCCGACGGTCTGCCAGTCCGAAAATTCCCGAAGGTCCGTCATTTCGAACTTCCCGAGGGACCGCCGTTCCGAATGTGTTTTATTTTGAAAATTGACCGGATTCTCTCGTGGTTTGACTTCCTGCCCGGCTTGACACGACGCGCCGCGGGGACAGCGCCCGACCGGCCCCTCCCCCTCCCCCTCCGCCTCCAAAGTTTCACCCAGGTGCGAGTCTGATGCATTACATCCATGGTCTGATGCAGCCGCGGCACTCCTGCTGAAAATAAATGTCCTTGCTCTGTGCTTTGGTTAGGTTTAGGCAATGTAGAAAGGAGTTGGTTAAGTTTAGTAAAAAGGTTAGGTAGAGGCCAATAAAATCGCAGTTAATATGTATCTCCCCCAATACATCCATGATCTCCCCCGGGAGTCGAACCCTGATCCACTGCATCAAAAGCAGATACGCTCACCACTACGCTACCACCGCAAGTAGGCTCGTTTACTCCGTGCCGTAAACCATTGAAGATTTTTTCAGGTTCGAAATGGCACCCTTTTCCCATAAATAATTAAGGGTCGGCATTCCGACAAATTAAAGTAAACGTTCGGAGTGGCGGCCCTTCGGAATGGCACCCTGGAACCGCTGGGGGCGACCCCAACGTTCAGGTCCCTCCTCGTCCGACACCGAACACCTCCACCGCTCTGGGGCGGAGAGGCGCCCAGTCTATCTCCAGCGTTTCCACACATTTGCAATTTCCAAATTCCAGACCTTTTCCAGACCCTAATTTCCAGACTTCTTGGTAAAAAAATTCAAATAATTTGTGATATTTGAGTAAATAGTTGTGCATTATATATTTTTTAAAAAATCATTCAATTAATCAGTTGTTTTCATTATTCTGAATGTGTCTATGCCATTATGTAACCAAATAATTACCAGGAGATTGTAGCTATAGGTACAATAGCGCATACAAAAATAATTAACCCAGATAACTTCAGATAAGACCAAACCCAGATAAGTATTAAGATAAATATATTTCCATACAATAATTTCCATTTCCCATACTTTTCCAGACCTGGAAATGTATAAAATCTAATTCCATACTTTTCCATACTTTGCACATTGGCGTAGGTTCCTACACATTTGAAATTTCAAAACTCCAGACTTTTTCCAGACCCTAATTTCCAGACTTCTCGGTTAAAAAAATCCAAATAATTTGTGACATTTGAGTAAATAAATTATGCAATTAATCGTTTGTTTTCATAATTCTGAATTTGTATTCCATTATGTCACCAAATAATTTACAGGAGATTGTCGCTAATAGCACATACAAAATAATTAATCCAAATAACCCAAACCCAGATAAGTATTAAGATAAATATATAAATATATTTCCATGCAATAGGTTCCATTTCCATACTTTCCATACTTGTGTAGGAACCCTGCCCGGTGTCGCCACCTGGACGGGGTGGAGGACCGCCACCGCCCGGGGCCGGCGAGGGGCCCGGCGAGGGGCCGGTACTCGTCCAGGTGGTTGATAAGGCGCCGCGGCCGCTGTTGCCTCAGCACGGTGGCCGACCTCCACTGGCACCTCCTGGTCCTCCACCGGTTCCTCCACCGCATCTAAGTGCAGAGGACTTCTTTATGATTTCATTAAAAGTTAGGGAATGAATTTAAAACTCTTTTATATTCAGCTTCTTCCTGCTCCTCCTCCTGATGTTCAACAGCGTCTACAGGCAGAGGATGTTGTCATGTAAACACCGGTCAGACTAATTGTTTGTAAAAACTACATATACAAATGAAATGTCCTTACCCACAAAAACCTCATCGTCACTTTCCTCCTCCTCTTCTCCCTCACCGTGGGGTTCACCCTCTGGATCCTCATTTTGATCTGAGAGAACACAAGACACCCCTCCCTGAACCGCCACCTTACCGTGGTGGAGGGGTTTGAGCACCCGAATGATCCTGGGAGCTGTGTTGTCGGGGGCTTAATGCCCCTGGTAGGGTCTCCCAAGGCAAACAGGTCCTAGGTGACGGGTCAGACTAAGAGCGGTTCCAAAACCCCTCATGAGTGACAAAATATCAAGGACGTTCACGTCGCCCGGATCGGCGTCACCGGGGCCCCACCCTGGAGCCAGGCCTGGGGCCTGGTGGCCCAGCCCGAAGGAGCGACGTGGGCCCGCCTTCCAGTAGGCTCACCACCCGCAGGAAGGACCATGAGGGGCCGGTGACGTGTGTTTTGGGTGGCAGCCGTGGGCGGGGGCCCCGGCGACCCAATCCCCGGACAACGACTCTGGCTTTAGGGACAGTAGTGTTGTCTGGGTCATAGATGAGGCAGTTCCCTCCATAGTCGCGCTCTGGGAGCGGTACTCCCAACTTGGGGTCAATGAACTTCATGAACTGTCGTCCATCGTGCACCGTCTGAACAACAGGGTTTAGAGGAAATGCATAGAAACTGTCAGTATTTCTTTCTTTCTTTCCTTTATTAGGATCCCCATTAGCACCTGCAACAGCATCGGCTATTCTTCCTTTAATTTCCCTCAGAAGTAGAATTACATCATTAGATTTCTCCTTTTTTTCTTTTTTTTTTTTACAATGAATTGTTTATTCAGGATTCCCATTAGCCAACGCACAAATGCCAGGCTAGTCTTCCTGGGGTCCTTTTCAAAAAGTACGGTACAATATAAAACAACAATACACAGATACAGTTACAATAAAAAGAAAGGGGAAAAAAAGGAAAGAGAAAAAAAGTTCTCAAAATGGTAACATAAAAGATTAGTAACTGACTTTACATGTTTCTTAAATGCTTTTTTACTTGGAATATTCCTAATATTTAAAGGAAGAGTTTTTCCATAACGAAATGTTATATCTCTATATACAGTACAGTGTTTCCGCCAGGATTTTTTTAAAGAGTGGCGGCGAGGATGGTCTGATCGACGGGGGGGGGGGGGGGGTGTTGCGCGCGAGACCGGATCGTCGACTAGTCGCTGATGACATCATTCATATTTTTCCCATCATAACAAAAATCCCAGGAGGAGGGAAAACTGTAAATCAGTTTGTTTTTTTGTAACATATACAGGTGCAAAAGAAAATCCTGTAGCTACTGTTCATTAAACAATTAGGGAGGAAAACGACACACAGGCCTCGTCACCATCACAGTCCTGCTCACTCACAGTTTCACTCACAGTTTTAGTTTTTCCTGGTTGGTTGCTGCTGTTGTTGTTGTGCGCGACGTAAAGCTGTCGATATGAGCGGAGTTTTTTGTTTTTTTTAATTGCCGGCAGCCCGACACACTGCCCGCGGAAGCGGCAGTTTCTCCTGCTCTCTCTCTCCGCGCCGGTCAAACATCGACCCGTCTGTAGCTACTCGGTTTTCCACACACACAGGTCTGTCTCTAGCCTGTATGTAGCCTATGGATGTGTGTCTTGTGTGCAGACGCAACTGACAAACATTTATAGACGGACAAGCAAACTTAATCATCATTTATTTTATTTTGAAAATTGACCGGATTCTCTGGCCTTTTCTGTGCCTGACTTCCTGTCTGGTACGATCTGGTTCTATCCAGCTTGACGGCGCTCGTATTTTTTTCATTCAGCGCACTCAGCTGTTGTTTCAAGCCGCTACTCTTGTAGCCTACTGTTACATGATCAGCGACTAGTCGACGTCAAGCTCAAAACGTCATTGTGGAGCAGGGGACTAGTCTGTGCAACCCCTAGTGGAAAACCTGCTTTACATTGTTTTAACATTAAAAAAAAAAAAAAAAAATCATCATTCTGAAGGTGTGGCGGCTTTTATTTTGCCGTGGCGGTGCGCCACGATCAATTACATGTAGCGGAAACCCTGATGTAGCCTACAGCAGCATGACAGAAACATCTTGAGGATACTACTTTGACCGAGTTACGTTCAAGAACCTGTTTAATGACGGAAAGTACTAAATTCACTCCAGCGGTAATTTCTTTCGATCGATCAGCTGTGTTTACCCAGAGTGATCAGCTGTGTTTACCGTTTCAGGCGTCCGTCTGTCGGACTCCAACCGCTGCTGCTCGGTGGAGTGGCTGCTGGTGTCTCGCTGTGACTCTGGAGCTGTGTCCCAGTTCAGGGGCTGCAGCCTGAACTGAGACACAGCTTCGGTCTGTGATGCTGCGTTAGCTACGTTACCTTAGCTCGCCGTCATGCCCTGACCTGACCGGTCCAGTCCTCAGTCTTCATGGAGCGTGTTAGATTCTTTTTACAGTCTATGGTTTGATTACGTGTGGGACACTAGAGGGCGGCCACCAAGCGCTTTGTTTTTCACAGTGTTGCAGTGTGCTCTGTCTTTCTTTCAATTCAATGAAACTTTATTGATCGCTAAAATGTAATGGGAAGTGTGTGCCGCTGTAAAACGGAGTAACGCAGCGTCTGGTAACGGAAACGGAGTTACTGATTTAAAAAAACAACGCGTTACGTTATTAGTTACTGAAAAAAGTAACGGCGTTACTAAAAACGCGTTACTACCCAACACTGTTCCTCTCCGCCATTTTGTTCAAACTTATTTTTACGTCTTCTGCTCTTTTTTGTCCATTAACTAGTCCTTCATACTTTGTGCTATTTCAACAATTCACATTTCAAAACGTTCGGCTTTTTCAGGACATTATTGCAATGACTTTTCTCTTTTCAACTATTCATACTTTTTTCAAATATTCAAATAGTTCAGATTTTTCCCCCCATAGGAAATACATTGGAACAGTCTTCAAACTCTGAAACTACTGGTCCTACTTTGAACCTCATTTGCTTCCACATACTTTTACCTACAGACTTCATTCAAATTCTGAGCTGTAGACAAACTTCTAACGTATTCAACCTGTGTACAACTTCTTCATGTCTTGTGCCATTTTTGAGATAAATTCTTTAAAATGACATGTGCATTTCTGACTAATTTCACACTTTTCAATGAGTGTGTATGGCGTTTGGTCAGAGTGGTGACATCATCGTTAGAGTGGAGGAGCCAAAAAAGCGGCTGGAACTTTTCTTCTTAAACTGCCACCAAAGCTACAAATGTCACTCTATACTCATGATTTTGCCCACAGTTTGTAGCCACGCTTGTCTTCTGGCTAAAAATCTGGTCAAAAACACAAAGAGACTAAGGTCACTTTCACACCTGAAAGTCCGGACATACATTGTTGTAATTAAGTTTTGGTGCGGTCTGTGTTCACACTGTCCCTTGTCAAAACGCACCTTTTTTGTAAACAAATGACACGTGGTCTACAGGTCGTTCAGCTATTGGTCAGAACATTTGTGAGGGAAAATCACTTTCAGTCATTTTTTTCCTATTCATCAACAATGGGGAGCAGCAGCTTTGACAGTTCTCCTTTGCAAGGAGACTGTGGCAGCTTTCACCGCGCCCTGCTGTCCTGCATGCTCTGTGTGTGTGTGTGTGTGTGTGTGTGTGTGTGTGTGTGTGTGTGTGTGTGTGTGTGTCTGTGTCTGTGTGTGTGTGTGGGGCAAAATCTATTCGTGGTTGACGTAATTTATTATGGGTGACACTGCTGTTTTGGTTTGCTTCCTGTATTTGGTCCTATTAAAAGTCCGATTACGTTCTCACCTGAAGCGAACCGGACCATGGTTCACTTCGAACCGGACCGAGTCCTGACTTTTTGGGGGGACCATGGTCCGCTTGTTTGGTCCAACAAAAGTCCGGACCGTGGTCCGGGGAGGGGTTCACACCTGAAATTTTGGTTCGGACCAAACTTAAAAGTCCTAAAGTCCGGACCAAACGAGTCTGTTTCTCTGCCATTCACCACAGTACAATTTTTTTTAACAGCAGAGTAGAAGGAGCTCAACTTTGTAATTTACTGGAATGGGCATTATTACTTTGTTTGTATTCACCAAAACATAGTCACATGTCACAAAAAAGTCCTCTACTTACTAGGTGTGGCTCATTTCTACTCTATTCTATTTTTTAAAGAGAAGTCAGTGACCCTCTTATACAGGGGTTTCTTTTACCTAAAGTTGCAGGTTCAAATCTTGTCCCAACAACTTTGTTAGTGAATCATCCCCCAGTCTTCCTCTGTTGATTGCTGATAACTTGCTCCTATAGACTAGCAGGAAGGGCCCTCAGATTTTGAGGTACCCCTACCCGAGGTAGAACAAAACACAACCGTGTTTTTTTTATCCATAGGGTCTCCTATTCATGAAATGGAATGTTGTGAACTTTTATTTTGGGGCAAAAATAGTTTTTGGAGGTATTATTTAGAACTACCCCAATCTCTGTAAAACAGACAAATTAGGCCAGTCCGCCTAGTAGAAAGATGACAAAAAAGCCCATCACTTGAGAATGCTCACTCTTTTCCCATTCATATTTGCTGAGCTATGAACCAGGTGTCTGTCCTACATCACCAGTCAGTCAGAAATTAATTCACTTTTAAAAAATTATGAAAAATGAACCTGAAAACATAGTTGTAATTTAGGCGGAAATAGCATTTTTGTGATAATGGGAAAGGGGGACCCTTAACTTTTCTCTTATTTAACAGAAAATCATAAATTCCTCTCAAATACACTATTACGGTATTCCCTAAGATGTTGTTGAACAATATCCAGTGGTTGTATGGAGATATATAGTACAGTTTTATTGTAAATAAGATTTCTTTAGACAAACCTCTTCTCTAAAAACAGCCAAATTAGGTAATTCCGAGTGAGTGATGGGTGTTATAGCCTATAAGTTAAGAATGGTCACTCTAATCATACTTTGATTTTGTTTGTGAGTATTCAGGTATCTATTGCATATGTATCAACAAAAGTTATATTTATAGTTAATTTAATTTGTGTGATGTAAGCCCTAAACACAGTGATACAATAGGCGGAAATCATGAAAATGTATTTTCATAGTGAGTTAACATTTTACTTTTCTTATGTATTTAAAATTTTAAAGTTTTCAAGTAAAATTCCTTCTCAGTTAAGATTGTGTAGCCCTGCCTGAAAGAAATGTATTGATTCTTTAGTGTTTGTTGGGGTTATGGAACCCACAATAACCTCTGAAGGGCAATGTTGTTATAGTCAATCTATAGGCAGTATAGGCAAAATCTGCACGGGTACCCCAACTTTGAGTAGTTTTTTAGGGGGTTTTCCACTGGAGTTGAATTTCAACATTTTATTACATGATATTACACACCTTCCTAAACACAATGGTGAAGAAATTTATTGGTAATGATTTACTTCCCAGATTTTCATAGGTTTCCAATGGGGAATAATGTGGGAAAAGACCCCTAAAGACCCCTAAAGGTCAGCCATCAAAGTGGTTCCACGTCTGAAATTAAACCTTGGGGTATGTAGATGAAATGCTGAAAGTTTCATGCTTTAGTCATTAAAACGCACAATTATTTTGCTTATCTGCCCCACTATTAGTAGCAGAACCTTTCTAAATTGTACTAAGAAATTTGCTTGTTTTTACATGTGTCTCATGTGACAATTTTGATCACAAATGTCAAGCACATCTCTACTAGAAGGTTGAAATGTGTATACTGTAGTACTTTCAACATCTCAAACCTGAGTATTATGAGTGGCAAGGTTCCAGATAAGGTCCTCCAGATGAGTTTTATCCAGAGAGAAGATATTCTTTCTTCCGAATAGAATCTATTTTGATAAGATTCACAAATTCAATATTCAGAACAATCTCTCTACACATTCAAACAGAAAGTGTATCAATAGTTGGGAATTACAAGCCTCTGAATCCAGAGAAGCGCTAACTTGGATGAACTGAGGTTCATAATTGCATCAACAAAAGATGCAGCCTCTGCAAATCTGGAAATGCTGGGCGAGTTGACCACTAAATATTGATATCAAAGTAACTATAAAGACAAAACAATGTACAGTATTTATCGAAAATGGACCCATTAACATGTGTGGATAATGTAGATTCATCAATATTAATATGAAAATCTTTCATAACCAAGAGCAAACTTCTTGGGATCTGCTGATGACCTTCCTCAAATAAAACCAACTTGGTCTGGGTGAGTAAGACCGGCAGGTGTGCCTGGTTACATGCTGTCTGGCATTGTGCCCTTTTCAATTGCATCCTTGAATACTATCACTAACTGTTACATCTCCCCCTATTTCTTTGTGTTTTTCCTCAGTAGATTCACCTGTGACAAGAATTTGTCTATATCCTCCTGATCAATTGTGCCTTGTGATGTATACAATATTTGGTAAATGTTTCATTAATCTACCCTCTCTCTGTCACTAAGGTCCCTTTTTCAGTCCCCATAGAGGTTATTAAAGTGTGATTATTGTTGTTTAACTCTCTGTGCCAGAAACCTCCCAGCTGCTCCCCTTGCTCCTACTGAAGTACTTCTGTCTACACTGATACAGTGCATTCTCGCCCTTCTTCTGTAGAATAGACTTTAATTCTAGTTTCATTTTGTTTAGCTGTGGATCAAATTGGAATGCATATATTTTTTCCAAGATCTTTAATTTTTCTCTCCAATTCAAGTAGGCCTAATTGAATACTGTAGTAGACCTGGGTTAGAAGTTGTTCCTTCATCGAATCCCAATACTCCCCCGTTGTCGATCGCAGAAAATGACGAGCATTATAAAGAGGATGCCACAACCACAATCACTGGAAGAAAAGGCGTGAGTTTTTACAGCAGGAGTGTTTTGAGCATCGACCTCATCTTCGGTCCCAGTGTGTGTGGAGCTCTGTACGACCTGCACCCACCTCCATCTAGACTCGGGTTAAAATAATTAAATATATCCCCCCTATCCCCGCTGATTTCGGCCAAGATGAGAAAACGCTATCACAGCCCGAAGCAACACATAAGAGGCTGCTTTTAATTTCTGACAGCTGGACATTGCACTACTTTTAATTATGAAGCTTTATCCATTTAAACAAAATAAACCAGAGGAACAACTTTCATTTTTTAATTTTGTTTTATATTTTTATATATTTTACTGATCGCAATTCAGGCTGGGTGTGCGTATGAAAATATGCTACAGTGTTTTTCTTTTCTTTTCTTTCTTTTTTTTGGGGGGGGTTAGGTGACAAAGATATTTTTAACTGTGAAAATAGAGATGTATTCAATATTTGCATTTGGGCAATACTGCTATAGGCAAAACAAGTTTACTCATTCATTTAAGTTATTTGAGGGAGGCTTTTATTTCTAAATCCCTCCATTTATTTTTTTTACACATTAGCGAGCAGGTTCACAGCGTGAGCAGCGTGTCCCGACCCGACCAGGCTCTGGACACGGAGCAGAGACCAGGTCCGACAGTGCAAGGCTCTCTGGAGCAGAGATGAGGCAGCTTCACTCCCGTCAGTCTTCACAGACAGTCCAGAGAGTTGAACGAGTTTCTGATCATATAGTTGTCAGTTTGTTCCAAAGTCAAGTCAAAGTCAAAATCATTTATTGGTCTCCCGAAGGAGAAATTTCTTCCAGGTGACATGTTGAACATGTAAACAAGTGAATAACGGCTATGAGGAAATACGGTATGCTATTATAAAATACCTTCAAATCAAATATTTAATCATTGATAAGTGTGCGTCTCTCCCCCGACCCTCCCAACAAACCCCCCCCCCCCCCCCCCCCCCCTCCTCTCTCAGTAAATAGTTCCGACGTCCATGCTGCAGCTTATATCATATAAGTCACTCACTCATCATTGTACTCTGTATGCTAAAGTAGACTGGCTGTCTTTGTCTGCACGTAGGCTTCTGCACTGGTACATCTTCATCTATAAAGCAATTATTGGACTACTTCCCTCATACCTCTGCACCTACCTCACTCTCACATCAAACTCATCATACAGACTGCGCTCTCTGGACTTTCTATCTGCCTCTGTCCCCAGAACTCATACTGAGTTTGGGAAGAGGGCATTCATGTACTCTGCTCCCTCTGGCTGGAACAATCTCCAAAAAACACTAAAACTACAGGCATTCATCACCCTTTCCGATTTTAAAACCAGACTTAACTGTTTTTTAATGGCAAATCATGGAGTGTGTAAATGTTTTACTGTTTAGTATTTTAGCATCACTGGATTAGCGTTCTTTTAGTGTGTATTGTTGTGCATTGTTCTGTTCTGCCCTGGCTGATTTAACATAATCTCTCTTCCTTCAGGATCCCCTGGTACAGCCTCCCCTTGTACCACACAGCCCTCCCGTCCTCCTTCTCTTCCCCCCATATCCCTGCCGGACTGTAGAACTCTGGACGTCATTCATCTTTTCTCCCTCTCTCTCTCTCTCTCTCTCTCTCTCTCTCTCTCTCTCTCTCTCTCTCTCATATTCGTCCTCACTTCTTTGTGTGTATATTATCTTGTTGCTGCTTTCTTGGCCAGGCCATGCTCGTAAAAGAGATTTTTTTATCTCAAGCAATTTGCCTGGTAAAATAAAGGTTAAATTAAATAAAATAAATAAAATATCCAAGTAATAGTAATATAATAAACTGTATATAAATGAGCTCCTGGTGCTCGGCTCAACAGCTGGTAAACAGCAGCGGATCAGTGCGATCTGGTTCTGCCAGCTCCACTGGGATTTCAAAGTAAAAGTCACGCCAGCTGTAAATGAGTTAAATTGTGAAACAGAATATAACCTGATTGGGACCAGGTTATGAGCTAAACATCTGTTACCATAAGTTTCCATGGCGATCTAGCTGGGCTGAAAGAGAGCCACCTTCGTAGTACAGGAAAGCCTGGCTTTAGACTCGATAAAAAATATATAATTATAAAATATAACCCACTAAACTAGCTTCGAAGTACACCCCTCAAGTGTTGTTCATGTTGACTGCAAATTCAGTCGATTGTTTACATCAGTTTTTACTTCCACATTTGACCGGAAGTCGTAACACAATCGCGGCCAAACCGAGAGTGGCAAAGTGGGCAGGGCTACATAAGGTGAATAAGTCCCCCTCTTGTGTTCATTAGGTAGGTTTGTTTAGGTTTGTTTTGTCTTCTGTTAGTTTGTTCAGTTGACTTTTGGTAAAGTTCTGTTGATTTGACCTCTTCTATGGGCCCAGTCCTTATTTCCATTTAAGAAGTTTTGTTACTGTATGTTTTGGGTAAATAAAACCCCCCCTTTTTTTAAGTTGCTATGTGTTGTCCTCATTGCCGACTAGGGATGTATACCGTGGGCCGGTACTTTTTGGTACCGCCTCATAATTGGGTCGGTACCAGAGTACCGTTAAGATTCTGGACAAACGGTACTCTTATCGGTACTTTTTGAACGTCTCCCTAAGCGTCACGTAATAATGACACTGCCGCCACAGCAGCTTGTCACCCCTCAATTTCCACCGGGTCCGTCGGCGCCACAGAACCGCTACACGGCGGTCACCAGCTGATCCCTGCCGCTCTAATCAGCACTTGGACCGGGCGAGCCGCGGCGAGTCTCAGCGGCGTCTCTCCGCGCCGCCGCGCTATCAAATCCGACACACGGCCCGACGGTGCGCTTGGAGCGAACGAGTCCGGCCCGGTCCGTTCGCCTGTGTCGGGTCGTCATGTGTTTGAAGCCTCGCACCGAGACCCAGCAAAGTACTTTAAGTCATGTCGGAGGCGGAGGGTTGAGTGTCCAGTACCTACAGCAGCAGGTCAGTGTAGAGGAGACAGAGGAGGCTCCAGCAGCTACATGAAGCTGCTGCTGTGAGGAGCAGCTTCATGTAGCTGCTGCTGTGAGGAGCAGCAGCTACATGAAGCTGCTCTAGCTGCTCCTCACAGCAGCAGCTACATGAAGCTGCCGCTGTGAGGAGACAGAGGCTCCAGCAGCTTCATGAAGCTGCTCCTCACAGCAGCTACATGAAGCTGCTACATGAAGCTGCTGCTGTGAGGAGCAGCTTCATGTAGCTGCTCCTCACAGTAGCTACATGAAGCAGCTTCATGTAGCTACTGTGAGGAGCAGAGTGTCAGAGTGACCTGGTGTCACTCCGCTAGGAAAGGAGGAGAAAACTCCGACTGTGGAAACACGGAGCTGCTTCTGTCGTTTATTCTGCGGTAACACATCTCATAAATTGACTGGTCTACGGCGTGAAGAACATGGACTGGCTGCTGTAGATGCAGCGTTACAGTGGGGGTCCGCCCGCTATTCAGACATCCCGCTATTACGACATGTCTCTATTTAGACATCCCGCTATTCCGACACTTTTTGCTATCGCTAGTCCGACACGTCATCTTTTTTTTTTTTATATTTTTACAGCTGCGATACCCAGGCGCGTCTCTCTCTTTTTTTTCTTTTCAGCATGCCTATCACTGGTTTGATGAGGGAGTGATGTTCTTAATCTCAACAACTAAACTATCAAGTCACAAAACTGACACGATAAACAAACAGAACTATGCTGCAGTTTGTTTGTCAAGTTAACCTGTCACCTTCAGCACCACGGACAGCGAGAAGCTGCAGCTGTGAGAGTCTGGGCTCTGGGCTCATTTATCAAAACTGTAAGTAAGCAGTGTAAAACTGCTGCTACTAAATGTTTTGCTTAGGCCTACGGTGAAAAGCCCCCTAACATATTTACACCTTTTTCAGATCTATCAAACTGTGCGTGCACAACTCTCCGCAATTTCTCTTTGATAAATCAAACTGGACCCAAGAATGGTGCACAGTTGCGCACGTGAACACACCTCATACTCCGCCCCCTGAACGCCTAGACACAACCATATATGGTCAGCACGTGCATATTAATTAGCCATGTGCTCTGTGGAGCGGCTACAAAGTGACAACGAAGACAACAGGCGGAGGGGGGGAGAAAGCGAGATACACAGCATCGGGCTATAAATCAGTCAGAAAAATGATCTTGCATTTTAATAAGCTACAATAAAAACAAAAACCTCCCAAATCTCAACAAAAGGGAGCAGAAAGAAGAAGAATCTTATGTAATCTGCCCCTTTATCCCAGAAAATCTTTTTTTTCTTTCCTTTTACCTAGATGTTAAAACAATGTAGGAAGCAGGACGATAGTTACCATTACTTTGAATGCCTTTCCACTACACAGTTACAGCTCTACTGGACTCGGTTTAGGTCATTTTCCATTACAGCTGAGTCCTTCACAGTTCCTCCTCAGGGCCGCGTTGTCTCGCTCTTTATTCTCTCGTCAGCTCCAAACTCACGTGCACCTCGTTAACTCAGGTGACAGAATAATAACAGTCTCAGTAGCTGCAGATCAGTGTGTGCTGCTGCCGGTGTGTTTTTAAACTTGGAGGGTTTGTTTTTTCTTCTCTAATAGGCCTATGTATTTGTGTATGAGAAACAGTGTCTCAGATGAAAAAATAAAATAAAATCAGAAGGACATGTCTGACTATAACGTAATCAATCAATGTCGGAAAAGCGGAATGTTTGAAAAATAGTAAATTGCCGCTACTCCGACAATGAAAAAAAAAATGTCGGAATAGTGGGACGCTTGAAAAATAATGTTAATGCCGCTATTCCAACAATTAGAAGTCAATGTCGAAATAGCGGCATGTCGGAATAGCAGCATGTAACCGTTACTGTGTGTGTGTGTGTGTGTGTGTGTGTGTGTGTGTGTCAGCGCTGTACACAGACACAAACGTACACACGGGGCGCAGCATCGTAGCAGTGAAGTGAAACAACAACCTGCAGATCACCTGAGCTGACGTGAGCTGTGAGTCAGAGCAATACAACTTTAAGAGTAAAAAAGCTAAATATTCATCAAGATCCATAGAAGGAGTTTGATCATGATGACAGATGAACTGCAGCTGCTGCAGGTGAACTGTTGACTTGCTCAGGGTTTAAAGGAGGTGTTCTTCTCTGCTGTCAATTTTTTTTATTATGTTGCTGGTGTTACCCCCCTAATATAAAACAAACAAAAAAACAACGGTTGAATCTTTTAACATCTTTATTTTTTACACTAAATTACATGTTGTAGTATCGATAAGAGTATCGATAAGTATCAGTACCGATAAGGAGTATCGGTATGGGTATCGCAGGGTTCCTGCAGCTTAAGTAAAGTTAAATTTAAGACTTTTTAAGACTTTTTTAATGCCACTTGAAATGAAATTTAAGACCGACTAAATAATAAACGCAACTGGAAAAATGGGTTTTACCCACTTTCCCACATGGTCCAAGGTAAAGTGACTGCAACATGAACATGGGCCCACAAAAAAACCCCAGTAGTCTAATCTTTATGACTGAATTTTTCTGCATAAGACCCTGACTAATACTCACAGTAATGCTGCATTAGCATCAAAACAAAGTAGGCTAAATAAAAAATTATAATACGTAGTCTAAAAAAAAGTGGAAAAGTCAGGGGCCCACTTTAGTATTCTTTCAGGGGGCCCAGAATTCCTAGCAACGGCCCTGTTCACTGTATGATAATACCATAGTAGCTCTTTATTCCACTATGCACAAGTCAACACACACACACCTCCCTCCCTCCCTCCCCCGGCTCACCTCGCTCCTTCTCCCTCTCTAACTTTAAAGCAGAAGTAAGTGGTCCGGTCGTTTTCGCTAATGCTGCGTTCCAGGCAGGCTTTTGAAACCGTAAATTACAGCTTCAAGTCACAACTTACGACTTTGTAGCGTTCCAGGCAACCCACTCGTGTTTCTCCGACCTGTTTTACCTGTGAAAGTCACTATAACGGCCACTCGTAACTTCTGACCCGTGAACTCGTACCAGATCGAACTGGTACCACTTCACGGTCGGAAAAATACGAGTTTCCTTGAACGCACCATAACGTCCTCGTCCCTACGTCGCCACATTCACGGCGTTCCTTGGCTGCACACACAGCCCTGCATGCCGTTCTCTCTCCTCATTGGATAAAAACTGTAGGATACGATAAAAGTTTTCTCCTGGGCTCAGAGCAGAGCAGAGTGACTGACAGACCCGTGTTTCAGACCAAACACTCTATAGAAGTGATTGCTGTCGGAAGATACAACTATTTAAGACTTAGATTAACACAAATATATCACTTACTTCTGCTTTAAATAAATACCTGGTTCTGTATCTGCCGTCACACAACACAACAGTCGTTTTTTTTTTTTAACAGTGTGAGAAGTTTGACGATGTCCGCGACATGTGCGCGGTCGGTCCGTGTGTCTCACGTGCGTTACTGACTTGCTCTCAGTAGAAGCTGCAGCGACTGTTGTTGCTCCAGGTAGCGCTAAACATCAACAAGCTACAGGCTAATAATAGGCTAATAGGCTAGCTGCAGTGAAACACAATGCAGCCAGCCACACACACTCACTAAACAATCAGCTGACATGGTGACACACGGACGATTGTCTCTCACACTCATTTCATATCGGGCCTACGTGTCGTTACGATACCGATTTTTTTTTTTTTTAATCCAGTGACGGGTGACAATTTCTAACCCGGACTTGTCAACCCCCCCTCCCTCCCTGTCTCTCGCTAGCTGTCTTTTCAAAATAAATGCATAAAAAGTTGGAGAGAAAAAAAAACAGGGACTCGGGATCAAACAAATAGACGTTTTACGGGCGACCACTGTGCTTTTCCATTGGCATTAAATGCTCCATCTGAGAGTGACTGCCCTCTATGGGTTGAAACACGGCTATTACAATCGAATGTTTCTATTGGCTGAGATGGAGGCAGATGACGTTTTGGAGGCAGCTTTCGTCACCGGCCACCAGCTCCCCGACCAATCAGCACCGGCTGCTGCCTGCGGCTAACGGTTGCTAGGCGCTCTAGCTGCTCTGCTGCGGCTAACGGTTGCTAGGCGCTCTAGCTGCTCTGCTGCTGCTAACGGTTGCTAGGCGCTCTAGCTGCTCTGCTGCGGCTAACGGCTGCTAGGCACTCTAGCTGCTCTGCTGCCGCTAACAGCTGCTAACAGCTGCCTGAATGGGAATCGTTAGTGCGGCCGGCGCTAACGAGCCGTTAACGAGCTAACGAGCCGGCGGATCAGCTGTAGATGCTGTGTCACGGCTCTGGCGTCCTCTCCTAGTAGTGTCCACGCTACTAGTGCTGTTAGAGTAGCTCGTTAGTAGCTCGTTAGCGCTAGCAGAAGTGTCGATGTGTGTTTATTACTTTTTTTTCTCTTTTGTGTGATTTCGCGGGTGTGAATGGGGCGCGGGGGGGAGGGGGGATCGGAGAGTGCTCCTGGAGTCCCGCCCATAATCAAGGCATCTTTTGAATTTCAAGCTTAGAGCACGTCATCCAAAACTGAGGGGTTTAGTTGCTCTTTAAGGACCCGCTGGAACCCTGTATTGGTATCGATAAAATCCTAACGATATACATCCCTACTTGTACCTCACAAACAGCTTAAGTGCCTCAGTGAGCTGTGACACTGTATAGCGATATGTGTATAATGTCATCGTATGCACGCCTTGTGTGACTGTAAGACTTGGCACAGTTTTGTGACTCATCTCAAGGTGCTTGTTGAGGAAATTCACATATCATAAAACTTAACAAAATTAGTTTTATAAAATGAGAGCTTTTATAAAGATGGTATTCAGTTTAGCAATAAAACAAGAGGAAGAAAAGGTAGACTTGGGCAAAATCTGAGTGTTACAGTCATTGAAGGACATTAAATTACACAATACTGCCACTAAAACGTACATGTAATGTATAAAATGTATTTTTTCTTTTATGCACATCCACAGTATTCATAACTCCCCCTCAAGGAAATGTGCTAAATAACCTTTTGGTTTTAATTCATTTATACTGTACTTGACAAAGGCCCAGTCCTTCTTTAAAAGATAAAACAGCTCCCCCTGTTTTTACTTGGAGGCCAAGCAGTCGAGCTACTTGTACACCCAGTCACAGAATTAAACAAACACTATATTCCTTTTGTTCTTGAAATGAAATTGCTGTGGATCCAGTTGGCCAGGGAAATATTTCTCTGTACTTTTCAAAATCACATACACATGTAGAGGAAAAACCACAGGCCGGAGGCAGAGTCTCTGTGACTGCCACTGACATCACGGAGTG
>NW_028221130.1:0-2373 GCF_045865225.1 Trachurus japonicus | reverse complement strand
TGGCGCATTTCCACTAGCACGGTTCGGCTCGGTACGGCACGGCTCGGCGCGCTATTGCGTGTTTCCACTAGCACGCAGTACCTGCAACCGGGTACATTTTTGGTATCACCTCAGCCCTGGTTCCAAGCGAGCCGAAGCGTTACTAAAACGTGACGTCAGCCGACTGCCTTCCACTGATTGGCCGATGAGTGTCGTCACTGGAAGCGACGACCGACAACAGAAATGTTCCTGCTGAAGCCTGTTATTACCAGAGAATTTCTAATATTTAGACTGGCTCTGTTATTACGTGACTTTATTAAGTTTTAATATTTTTTCATGCGAGAAAGTAACTGTTTAGATCCCCATGTGCGGTTAGTTTATCCAAACGATGGCTGTTTAGAAGTTTGCCCCGATGTTTTTCGGAGAAGTGAAGCTCCAGGTCCGAGCAGCGACCGCGACATCACAGAGGCAGCAGCCCGGCTCCTGACGTGCTCCGCCGGCCAGCCTACCACCGTCACCCCGAGGAGAACAGACCGCTAATTAACTTCCCCGGTGGCTTTTAGAGGTTTACCACCGGCTGGTTAAACTCTTAAATGTTGGTCTCATTGATGAAATCTAACAATTGTGGCTGTAGCAGAAGTTTGTTTGTGGTTAGACAGAAGAGCAGCACTGCCTTGGGTTCTGTACGCACAGAAAACACCACATTTACATCAATAAATAAATGTTTTACAATGAACCAGGCCGATCTCAGAGCTGGCAAGACTCTCCGGTAAGGCATATTGAATGGTTAAATGCCGTTAACGGGACGAGAGCAGTCAAAACGGCGGTTTAAAGCTAGCTACAGCGAGGGTAGGTTCACTTCCTGTTTACAAAGTAAAAGCACCAGTTCTATCGTAATGGCTTTCCTTATGATAAAAGGCAACGGGTGTTTTATTTTGTGAAAATAACCGGAAGTGCGTTGCTCACTACGGCTAGCTTTAGTAACGCCGACTTCGTTGAAACAAAATTGTAAACAGCTGGTATTTTGTCAGATTTTCAACACGTTGGGGATCTAAACGACTACTTTCTCGCCTGAAAATGTTTCAAATGTTGCTAAAGTTATATATTTACAGAGTTTAGAGCGTTGCTCGGCGCCGTGTAAATGACGTCACGGCGGCACTAGTGATACTCAGTTGTAATGGAAACACAACCAAACCGAGCCGAGCCGTGCCGTGCCGAGCCGTACCGAGCCGAACCGTGCTAGTGGAAATGCGCCATTAGAGGATCTGCAGAGAAGAATGGCAGAAAATCCCTAAATCCAGATGTGCAAAGCTTGTCATGCCATGTCTCAGGAAGGCTCAAGGCTGTAATCGCTGCTTCAACTTAAGCACTGAGGAAAGGGTCTGAATACTTATGGCAACGTGATATCTCGGCTTTCTCTGTTTGCAAACATGTCTAAACTTTAGTGAAAAATTAGGGGGGTGAATATTTTCTGAATGCACTCACTGCACTCACACATACAGGCTTGAGTCCTCTATTGGAAACTGAAATGTCTTGAATCTTAAGATGTTTGATCTCATTATCATTTTATAATATTTTATCACTGTAATATTTAGTAAAACTCAGATGAATTTTGCTTTGACTCTGACCTTCTGCTTCTCGTCGTTTCTGCATTTTCTTCAACGCCGAGGTGACTGACTTTACATAAAACTTCTATCAACCCACCCACCATGGGTTGGCATTTCATCAAAGCTTCATTATGGAGTAACAACTCACAGAGTGAGCTGAGCTATGGGGAATTATACAATAACTCAGCATATAATATACAGTGTGTGTGTGGTCCAGTTTTAGCCAGGTACTACTATAGCATCTCACGACTAAAGTGAAAACAACCCACAAACGTTGGCTGATGATTCCTGTACTGTGTCTTCATGCACACCACGGCATAAACCACAACACAACCATTTGACTCAAAGCTGCGTATCCTGTAAAATGCATGCCCATTTATCTGTCAATGCAGACTGCGCTGTAAGATTTCACATGCTTTTGTGATTTCTGAAAGAACGGATTCTCGGTGACAGAGGATCATGTTACTTTTGCACATTATGCCGTTCCACATATTATATTCATGCTTTGGCGCTGTGTGTTTACATGGATATATAAAAAAAAAATCCTGTCAGGAAAGAGCTGTAGGTAGAGCATGCGTCGTTCTGTACACTGCTTGGATATCATGGATTTTTTTTGGTTTGTTGGAACGTTAAAGGTCATAGCTTCAACTTTTTCATCAGTGAATAACTTTTCAAAAATAATACATCCAAGAGGGGTGCAGAATAAAAATATTAATTTTACTGAATTTTTTTTATAGTATTGTTTTATAAATTTTGACGGGTCCTAAATAGATTTACATCTGGTTAG
>NW_028221129.1:0-15568 GCF_045865225.1 Trachurus japonicus | reverse complement strand
ACACATGCAGCTTAGTGTTTACTCACTCTCTGCTTTCCTCTTCTTCCAGTCCGTCTTCTCCTCCGCCTGCAGACAAACCGGAAACACGATTTAGGACACGTACAAACAACGACAACGTTATATTTTATAAATAAACACACGTGAAATGTTACCTGAGGGGAAACAACGTTAGGTCGTTTTGCTGCTGCTACTCCGGTAGACATTTTTACACACACACACCAACACAACACGTGAAGTCTATTTACTTCCGGGTCGCTGTCCGGTTTTCAAAATAAAAGTCTGCCAGTGTCGCATAATAGGAAAAATAGTTAGGTTTCATCAGGTTGAGCAGTTTCACTTAACATAACACAAGTCTTAACACAATTAATACTTTAAAAAGATATTTGACCATAAATGATATTAGTTTTAACCCAAATCAAAGGGTCAAATGCCCCCCTGAATAGTATACAGTTGAGCTACTGAGTAAAATGTTATTTTTCTTTCACATTTGTACCAGTCCACCACTTTACAAGATGACCATTGGTTTATGATAAACTTAATTGGTTTCTTAAAACTTTATTGATCATTTACCAACTCAAAAGATAAACAGTGACCAGTTGATTGACAAAACGAGCTTACATTTCTCTTAGTGTTTGTGCCAGCAGCTTCTTTAAAGACATTTGTTGAGTCACTCGCAGTTAATGGTTGAAAGGTGACCTGCAATGTGTGAGAATTGTGTTATAAATGGTTTATTATTGGTTACTTATGGTTTGTGTTAACAACTGGATGAATAGCTTTACTATAAACTCTTTATAGAGAATATATTATAGCCTATCCTCTATGAAAGTAGTAAAGTAGTAAAAGTAATGCCAGTGCCAATAAATACATAAGAGCAACAATAAATAAAAGAACGTGTGTATTCATTAAAAGCTTTATTGCATTTTTGTTTTCAGTTTGATTCAAGACAAAGATCTCTGAAGGTAAAATGTGACTGAAAGTGAAAGGACATATTAATTTAATTTAAAAATAAATCACCTGACTTTGTCCTCTAAAAAATAACAACAACAACAACAACAAAAATAGAGTTATTATGTTGGGAAAAATACTACATACAATCATTGCACAGGATCATTCACATTGATTCACATTGGCTCATTCTAACTGAGGCAGATCAGGCCGGTTCGGTTAAATCTGGATGGACGGTAACGCTGCTTCACATCGGGGACGAGTCGACTTCACTGCTCCTCACTCCACTTCCTTATGATGTCCTCTGCTGCGTCCAGGGTGGAGTCCTCCTGCCGAAACAGAAACAGAGACAGCGAGAGTGTAAGTGAGACCGGAGAAGGCTTTAATCAATCACTTTAAAGGGATAGTTCACCCATAATTCAAATTTCACTCATTATCTACTCACCCTCATGTCGACTAAGGGCTGGGAGAAGTTTCAGAGTCCTCCGTGCACTGTAGCGAACGGAGCTCACTTTTCTTCGTCCAAAAAGACACACCAAAAAACATCCAAATACCTCCATAGTGCTCGTTTGTAATGTCCCTCTTGTAAAATTAAGTAAGTCTATATTTTAAGCTTGTGTGTAGCGAGATTTGGACGGACCAGGAAGAGCAACACTGGGAGCTTCCGTTACAAACAAGCTTAAAATATAGACTTATTTAATTTTTTTTGGAACAATTTCTCATGTTGGGGCTTCAATACAAGAGGGACATTACAGACGAGCACTATGTTAATTAACCTGATGATTTATAATGTTTGAAATGTTCTCTATTGTTGATTGCTTGTATATTTTGTGTTGTTCTCCTTTCATGTCTGTTTAGATGTGGATGTATATTGTATTCTGCTGATTGGCATCACATGTGCTTCTACCATGGGGCCCGCCCAGTCATGTGACCTCTCTCTATATATACAGGTTACATATGGGCGGCCATTTTATACCAGCCCTGATGAAGGCCTGTGGCCGCAACGCGTTGGCTTGGTTTTAACTTGTTTGGCCATGCTGCAATAAAGGCTTTTTAAAATCACCTTCCTACTCTGAGTGCCTCAGTTCCCGCTACCACCCAGCACTATGGAGGTATTTGGATGTTTTTTGGACGAAGAAAAGTGAGCTCCGTTCGCAACCATCATATGGACATGCAGTGCTGCGCCGTGTCGACATGAGGGTGAGTAGATAATGAGTGAAATTTGAATTTTGGGTGAACTATCCCTTTAATTATAGATAATTAGGCTGAATTTACCTTGACGAAACAGAATCTGATGTACTTATCAAACTCCTTGCTGTGCTCTGGACTGTAGAAGGCGGAGACGGGGATTGTTGCTAAACCCTGCACAGGAAAAAGATATTAGAAATTATATAATAAAGAATACAACAAGATATTCTCTATTAAATGTTGCACAAATCTCATATCTTTACCTTCTCTTTGATCAACCATTTAACAAATCTAAAATCATAGGGTTCATCCTTAGTGCTCGGGTCATTTAGATCCACCTCTGTTAGAAAAACAAAAACAAAGCTGAGGTGAATTTTAATCGCAGCGCTGGATGGGATGCAGCCGGGTCAGTTTAGTTTGTTTGGTGACTCACTGATGGAGGAAATGTCTGCGACCATGAAGTAGCCTCCCTCTGGCATGATGGGCTGCAAACCCACACTCTGCAGACACGAGGCCAGCTTCTTCCTCTTGTGGTGCAGCAGGGCGGGCAGCTGCTGGAAGTAGCTCTCTGGACTCCCAAACATCTGGTACTCTCTCTCAAAGCCCTGAGCCACTGCCTCCTGTTAAACACACAGGGGGAGTGGGGGGTGTATAAGCTTTATATACACAACACAACACCATCTCAATACCTTATACAAGTTCTGTATTATTATTAGTTAGCAGCAGGTTAGAGGTCATGTGACGCAGCCACACTTCTTCTTCCTCTTTCCTCATTCACACAGACTAAAACAAAGTGCAGATTCATTTTTTATTAAGGAAGTTTGTGTCAGGGAAAAGATTAATATCTCACTAGGACAGGACGTGGACGTGGACAGAATATTATTATTCGCATTTAAATCCCATATTCAATTGAAAATAGCACAAAGACAAATAAACTGTTCAAAAAGGTAGATTGCCTTGCACAGCTTAGAACTTCACATTAGTGCCGTTGGTGTCAGGAAAGCAGACCATAGTAGAAAAAAGAGGTTCCACCACACATATTGTAGTAACTTAATGTAATTTATTGGTTAAAATAGGCTTCATCAGGCTTATTATATGAAGCGTGTGTTGCGAAACGCGTTGCCAAGCTTTTAACCAATAAATTACATTAAAGTTACTACATTATGTGCAGTGGAACCTCTTTTTTCTACAAATAAACTGTTGTTTTATATGCCAGCACACACATGTAGATCTGTAGCCTACAGTATATTGTCCTAGAGGTATAGATATTTGGCCTAGACAGTATTGAAAAATAGATGTTAGGGTGTAGGGTGGTTGGAGAGCACGAATCGCTGTGGAGAGTCCGGTCAGGGCTCTGGTGGGTCTCAATAACCAGGCCGTGGAGTGCAGAAAGAGTTCTTTAATTTCTAATTAAGTTCTTCGCTCTTACAGGGACTTGTGTGTGTGGTTTAGGACAAATGGACGGACACATCCCTCTTAAACAGAAAAACTAGATCTGGAACACAGGAAAAAAACGACTGAAAAACTGCCAGCAACACCTTTTAGTGACCTTTTAGTCCTCTCTCCTTTTCTGCTACTGGTTAAGCAAACCAATCCAGACTGGTTCCTGTTGCTAGGCAGAACAGCAATAGTGCGCCCTCTAGTGGCCAGTAGTGAGCCACTCTCTTTTCAGCTCCTGGTAATAGACAGCCTTTTCAACAGCCGCCCCCGAATTCAGGAAGTGAATTCGAACCACTGTAAAGGCCTCTATTCCTCTTCAGGAAGAGCAGGGAGACTTATAAGTCTTGCCACGGGTCGGGTGTATGTTCTGTCCTTCACCAACACCTCGGCAGACCGAACACGGTTGTCAGCTCCAGGGAAGACTTGAGTGATCTTTCCCACAGGCCAGAGGGCCCGGGGCAACTGGTTGTCAACTATCATAACAACATTTCCCACTTGCAAGTCCACAGCTTCCGTCCGCCATTTCTGCCGGGCCTGGAGGCCAGGAAGGTAATGTTTGAGGAAATGCTTCCAAAACTGGTCAGCCAGTATTTGGCTATGTCGCCATCTCCGCCGACCTAGGATCTCTGGGCCCTCATAGGCAACCTGGGGCAGGAAGGCATCACGCCGCCCCATGAGGAGACAGTTGGGGGTGATGGGATCAGGGTCCGCAATGTCTGATGAGACATATCCAAGAGGTTTGGAATTTAAGATTCCTTCAATCTCGGTAAGAACAGTGCGCAACACCTCTTCTGTAACTGTCTGGGCCCCGATAGTGACTTGAAGTGCAGCCTTGAGAGAACGAATCTCCCTCTCCCAGCATCCTCCGAAGTGCGGTGATCCTGGAGGGTTGAAAGCAAATCGGATCTGCTGGCTGGCGAGTTGAGTTTGGAGCTCGGGTTGGAGGGATTCGAAAGCCTGCCGCAGCTCTCTTTCTCCTCCTCTGAAGTTTGTGCCTTGGTCACACAGGAGCTCATGAGGCTTTCCCCGCCGGGCGATGAAGCGTCTCAGAGCCATCAGGAACGCGTCAGTGTCCATACTGCTGAGAAGATCTACATGAACTGCCCGGGTTGTCATGCATTTGAACAGTATCCCCCACCTCTTCTCATTCCTGCGACCAATCTTGATGACATATGGCCCAAAGCAGTCGACGCCGGTCGAGTAGAAGGCAGGCTCAAAGGTGCGCTGTCTAGCTGGGGGGAGGTCAGCCATCTTGGGTGGATCAGGTCTCCCTCTCCACTTTCTACACTCCGTGCACTTCCTTTGGTGTCGACGCACTGCTTCACGCCCTCGCAGTATCCAATACCTCCTCCTAATCTCTGCGAACACTCTCTCCGGCCCTGGATGATGCAGCTTGATATCATAGTCCTGTATGATCAGCCTGGTCAGAGGGTGCTGGGGATCGAGGACAATGGGGTGTATTGTGTCTGCTGTGAGGTCGCTGCAGCGGCGGAGACGGCCTCCCACTCTGATGAGCCCTGTTGCCTCGTCGAGCTCTGGAGCCAATGACATGAGGCGGCTGGATTTTGCCACTGGTTTGCTCGCAGTTAGCAGAGCAGACTCTTCTGGGAATGAGTCTCTTTGCGCCTGTTTCAAGGCCTCCAGTTCAGCAGCAGCATAGTCATCGGCGGTCAGAGGAGTTGAAGGGTTGGCCGCCCCATGCAGCTGGTGGGCAGTGACCTCCAGGTAGTCCCTCAGGGTCTGATGCTGTTGTGGATCTGGCACAGTTGAAACTGTAGTCAACAGCACAGCCATAGCAGATTGCCTCACCTCACTCTCTGGCTCATCCGGAGGGGAACATGGGGGCTTTGGCCAATCCTCTGGCTGCTGCTTCAGGAATGTTGGGCCATGGGTCCACCTGCCACCATCAGCTAGGTCCTGGAGAGGGAGACCTCGAGTGATGTCGTCTGCTGGGTTATCTCCTGTTGGCACATATCGCCACGTAGCAGATCCTGTCAGCTCTTGGATTTCCGCAACACGCGTTCCTACAAAAACTTTGTAGCGACATGAGTCTGATGACAACCAGGTGAGAACCGTGGATGAGTCGGACCATAGAGTGAGGCTACGGATGGGGAGGGTCAGCTCTGTGGTAATGACCTTGGAGAGCTGCGCACCAGTGAGGGCTGCACACAACTCCAGACGAGGGATGGACTGCTGTTTCTTGGGGGCCACACGGGACCGTGCAGCAAGGAAGGAAACCTCGACCTTGCCCTGTGGGTTCTCAGTCCTTAGATAGGCCACAGCTCCATACGCCTGCTCTGATGCGTCGCTGAACACATGGATATCTCTCACACTGCAGGGGTGGTCCATATCATCGCTGGAGTAGCACCTGGGCAGGGTTACCTTTGGCAGGTGTTCAAGCTCCGCCTCCCACGAGTGCCAGGAATGCAGCAGGTCGTCCGGGAGCTGCGGGTCGTCCCAATCTCTCTTCTTGTTCCACAAGCACTGAACAAGGACCTTCGCTCTGGTGGTGTAAGGTATTATGTAACCGAGAGGGTCATATTGGCTGGCGAGAACTTTATATATGTTCCTCATCGTGACCACTGAGCAATCCACCATGCGATGCTTGTAGGACAGGGTGTCTGTCTGGCAATGCCAGTGTAGTCCGAGGGCTGACTCCTGAACATCTGGCCGACCATAGCTGAGCCACAGTTCGCAGGTATCTGACCTGGCTTCAGAAGGGAGATGGGTGATGATGGACGGGTCGTTGCTGGCCCACTGCCTCAGCTCAAATCCTCCTTCGGCCAGAAGATGGCGCAGTTTGTCCACCAGAGCTCTAGCAGCTTCTCTTGATGTTAAGCTGTGTAGACAGTTGTCTACATAGAATGACTTCTCTACGATGACTCGCACGTCCTCCTCTGGCTGGCTGTGGTCCTGCACGTGCTTCTGCAGTGCAAAGGTTGCACAGCAGGGACTGCAGGTGGTCCCGAAGGGGAGGACTTGCCACTCATACACACTTGGTGGGTTTTCTGGCCTCAGGTCTCTCCACAAGAACCTCAGCAGTGGTTTGTCTGTCTGGAGCAGCCGTACTTGGTGGAACATTCCGCGGATGTCGCTGCTGAAGGCGAGGGCATGCTCTCGGAAGCGGAGAAGCACCGCAAGCAATGAGGGGCCTAAGGGAGGACCTGGCAGAAGGAGCTCATTCAGGTTGTGTCCTTGATACTGGAAGGAGCAGTTGTACACCACACGGTTCTTCCCATTGTGTTGGACTATATGGTGTGGTATATACCAGGACTCCTCTGTGGTTTCCACCTGATCTGGCTCCATCTTCACAACATAGCCTGCATCTACCAGTTTGTCAATCTCTGCTTGATAGGCAGTGGCTTGCTCTGCGTCTTTCGATAACCTCCTCTCGATGCTCCTAAGCTGCGGCAAAACAGCTTCGGGTGGAGCGTGTAGCTGAGGCATGTTCTTAACTCGCAGGAGGGGTGTGGCGTAGCGCTCGATGCCGTTGACATTCACTCTGATGGTCTGCTCCTGGAGGAGATGAATGGCTTCATGGTCTTGGCGGGATCTTGTAGCCAGCTTCTCACTGCGATAAGGAAGTACATCCATCTGCCACAGCTTCTCCACATGAGTGAAGAGGTCGAGTGGGGACAATGTGGAGGTGAAGAGACATTGTGGTGCATTAAGGCTGAGCTTCATGTCTTGTGCTGGGCCTTGTAGAGTCCATCCCAGGAGCGTCCTCACGGCGGCTGGTCCACCAGGAGGGCCAAACCGAACAGGCTCTATTGGTGTGATGAGGTGAGTGCAGTCAGAGCCGATCAGCAACACCGGATGAACTCTATCCAGAATCGGTAGAGGCAACCCAGCTAAGTGCCTGTACTTCTTCTGCAGTGTAGCGGTGGGATGGGTGTGCTCTGCCAGTCCCAGCTGTTTAGCAGTGAATGCACTCTGGATCTTAAACTGCTTCTCGGGATCATCAATGGGAGATATGGTGAAGGACACAGCCTCCCCGTGAAGCACCTGCAACTCCTGTCTGACAGTGCGCAGGGCTAGTTCTTCTGGCTTGCCTTTCAGACCCAATTTCTTGGCTGCAGCATGAAGAAGGATGGTTCGCTCTGAGCCATCATCAAGAACAGCATACGCCTCCAGTGACCGGTTGCCCCTCCTTATGGTAACCTTGCTGATCTTTAGGAGCACCTTACAGTTGTAGGTGGGGCGGTCGACATACAGAACTCTGCTGGCGGTGTTCACAAGACAGTTCTCAGCTGCAGCTGTCTCTGGTGCTTCAACCTCTGTTCTCTCATTCACCTCGTGTAGCACAAGCAGATGTTTCCTGTTGCATGTCTTGCAGGGGGCTTTCAGGGTGCACTTGGCTGCCTGGTGGCCACGACCACAACGCCAGCATTTGTTGTTGCTTCTGATCCACACCTCCTTCTGCTCCCTGTTCAGCTGCTTGAAGTTGGTGCAGTTGTTCAGGTAGTGGTTGTTGTTGTCACAATATGGACAGTAAGCTGTTCCCCTCTCCTTCTTGCTGAGGCTGTGGGCTGGAGAGGCTGATGCTGATGGAGGTGTAGGAGTGCTTGGCTCTGCTGCTTTACCTGTGCCGAGGAGGATTGTGGTGGGTTTGCTGGCGGGCCTGGAGTCTCTCCGGTTCTCTTTCTTTCTGGTAGAGGAATCCTCTCTTCTATAGCTGGCACCCTTTCCACTGTCCTCTTGCACCTCAAGCTCGTATTCCAGCCATTCAGCCAAGTCAGTGAGTGTGGGAATAGCTACTCTCATGGGGTGGATAAATCTCTTAAAGCTGGCGGTGAGGTCATGGGGTAGTTTCCCGAGTAGCCTGGATACATGAGATCCACACTGCAGCTCCATGTGACCTCTTGACCCCAGCTGCTCCAGCATGCCTACCAGAGAGCGTACACGAAGAGCAAACAGACGAAAAGCTTTCACATCACCACTACGGACATCTGGACCATCCATCAACTCTGTGATGCGTTGTACAGCTAGCTTGTGTGGCTGCCCATACATCTTGGTGAGGGCCGTCATCGTGTCTGTGTAAGGCTGCCTGGAGTTGCTGTATGAGTCTGCCACAAGCGAGGCCTCTTCACACCTGAGGTGATCTGTGAGGATTTGGAACTTGAATCGCTCGGTGGCGTCTCTCGGGAGGATATTCTCCAGTGCAATCTTCATCTTTGAAAACTCTCTGGGGTCTGGTGACATCAGAGGTGGGATAGATGGCTTAGGCCCTCGGTAAGTATGCTCTTGAGTGAATGACAGGTCTGCGGGTGGATGATATGGGGTGTAGCCGTCGTCTGCTCTGTCAGCATAACCATATCGTGGATCATAGGGGTTATAGGCTGGCCTGGGTGGGGTTCTCTGGCCGTACCGATCTGCCCTGGGGTAGCTTGCTTGAGGAGGGACAGAAGAGTATGGTGGATAGTGAGGGTCCCCTGGTACCCGCTGTGATACTGTGAGGTGGGAGAGATCCTCTGCTAACATGTCACTAGGCTTGGGTGGGGGGTAGTATGCTTCCCTGGGGTCAGCAGGATATCCTCTATATGGCATATAGGCTGGTGTTGGATGATAACTCTCCCGCCCACGGGTGTCTGAGCTTGGTGGTGGGCGTGGATGCAAAGGTGCATGTGATGTAGCTGGCCTGGGTGTGTTCCTGATCTCACTCACCAGATTATTCATCTGTTGGCGGAGGTCGGTATTGGCTTGCTTCATCTCCTTTAATGCTGCAATGAGCTCAGGTACCTGGCTTGCCTGGTGTTTCAGGGCTGCATTCTCTCGGCTGAGCTGCTGCCACCTGGTGGGTGGATCTGGTGCTTGGCTGGGGGGGTGGCTCTGATCATCCCGCATCTCCTTCAACATCTGTTCCCACTCCTCATCCACCACGTTTGGGTCTGGTGCGGGACTTTGGCTGAGAGGCGATGTGGCACCAGAGCGTGCCTCTGCTGCCGACTGGACACGCTCATCTTCTCCTGTGTCTTGGGGAACCTGGCTCTGGGCCCCCTTCTGGGATCCTGGTCCAGTTAAATCGTAATCCGACAGGTAAGAGGGAACTGCTTTCTGCCTTGGCGGTCGGGAAACCGCATCCTCTGGC
The DNA here is from genome assembly GCF_045865225.1 of Trachurus japonicus. Lineage (NCBI taxonomy): Eukaryota > Metazoa > Chordata > Actinopteri > Carangiformes > Carangidae > Trachurus > Trachurus japonicus. The sequence continues at coordinate 5,907 of NW_028221129.1, read as the reverse complement.
TCTGGGTTAGGCATCTTCCCACAGCAATCCGTCAATCCGGCTCGAAGGACCAGTGAAAAATAGATGTTAGGGTGTAGGGTGGTTGGAGAGCACGAATCGCTGTGGAGAGTCCGGTCAGGGCTCTGGTGGGTCTCAATAACCAGGCCGTGGAGTGCAGAAAGAGTTCTTTAATTTCTAATTAAGTTCTTCGCTCTTACAGGGACTTGTGTGTGTGGTTTAGGACAAATGGACGGACACATCCCTCTTAAACAGAAAAACTAGATCTGGAACACAGGAAAAAAACGACTGAAAAACTGCCAGCAACACCTTTTAGTGACCTTTTAGTCCTCTCTCCTTTTCTGCTACTGGTTAAGCAAACCAACCCAAACTGGTTCCTGTTGCTAGGCAGAACAGCAATAGTGCGCCCTCTAGTGGCCAGTAGTGAGCCACTCTCTTTTCAGCTCCTGGTAATAGACAGCCTTTTCAACAAGTATACACACACACATTTTGCTCATGACTATTATTTTTAATGATTTCACAGAACCCAGATGATGAAACTGTAGATGTGTGACACTACAGGTTTGTATTCACAGTATTATGAATGAATTGTGGTTTATCTGGAAGCTTCTCCTGTTAAGTGCTCTAGTTTATATTTAACTAACTCTCACTCTCACTAACCTCTGAGATTATGTAAGTGCCTTTTAGTGTCAATGTCTTCTGCATATAAACCCACCTCTCACCTCAGATTAAAGCCATTTGCAGGTTTTTAGTGCAACAGCAGTGTCGGACATGTGCAGATGTTACAATACCTGAGCAGCTGTTGCACAGTGGTAAACACTGTTCTGATGGATGGTTTTCATGTGTTTGATGAGGTTTCCATCGCTCATGGCCCAGCCAACCTGAGGACGATGACACAGCCCATCAGACCACATGTGAAGTACAGTAGATAACACACTCACTTTGGTCGTCAGAACATCTGTATGTGTGTGTTACCTTCCAGCCTGTGGCACTGAAGGTCTTTCCAGCGCTGCCGACAGTGATGGTTCGCTCCCACATGCCGGGAAGACTGGCTGTCGACGACACAGCAGAAAACACAACAGATTTTATTATAGGAACAATATTTAAGACTATTTCAGACTTTTTTTTAAAGCAGCTTTTCATCATCTCACCTATCTTCACATGCTTTGTTCCGTCGTACGTCAGCCACTCGTACACCTCGTCACTGATGCACAGCATGTTGTGTTTGATGCACAGGTCAGCGATCATCTGGAGCTCCTCTGTTTTGTAAACCTGTCACATAGATACTGCATATTACTGTATGTGTGTGTCTACTGTGCACACACAATTGATCCACTGTTGTGCAAAATAAGACCCTTGATTGCGTTACCCAACTGGTTGTCATCATCTCACCTTGCCCAATGGGTTGTTGGGAGTGTTGATAACAATGGCTTTTGTGCGTGGAGTGATTTTACTGGACAGCTCGTCGGCAGAGAGAACCCAGTCTCCACTCGACAGGACGGCACCAGCTCCAGATTTCTGTTATTAACAAAAGAAAAAAAGAAAAATATGTTTAAATGTATGAATTGTATTCTAATACAAATACACAGCTCTTTTATATTTCTTATAGTGCTGTGTAAACCTCTCACCGGCCTCAGAGGCACGTACACCGCCTTTCCTCCAGCCATCACCACCATCGGCTGGTAACAGTCAAAGAACGGCTCCACGATTATGACCTGAAAGACAAAAATTATGTTGTTGGTTTTTCACTTTTTCAATAAATGAACCTCAGGTGAAGAGAGTTAACCACACACTTAACTCAAACTTATGCAAATACCCTCTGTGTTTTTGATATTTAGCCTTCACATAACATCATAAATGATGTACATTTCATATGTTATGTTCATAGTCTAACTAAAAAAGCAGTTGAATAAATGACTGAATGAATTTTTTACTTTTTCAATAAATGAACCTCAGGTGAAGCGACTGTGTGCAAAACATTTCTATATAACATAACTTTAAACACACAAACACAATTTACTCAAACCTATGCAAATTTCCTCTGTGTTTTTGATATTAAGCTTCCATATGACATAATTATATCTTAATTTCATTATTTATACACTCAATTATTTTCATAAACTAACTAAAAAAGCAGTTAAATAAATGATTGTGACTTGTATAAATGCTCGTACCTCATCCCCTTCATCAATCAGAGCCTGGAAAGTGCAGAAAAGTGCCTGATAAGCTCCAACTGTGACCAGGATGTCTTCAAAAGGATCAATCTCATGTCCCACAATCCTGCTGAAGAATTTAGCCAGATTTTTAACGAGAAGTGGGTGGCCCTGAGGGAATAACACCAAACAACAACATGAAAACATGTTTATCCTGCAGCCATTTGATAGAAATCTACACAAACTCAAGCTACTGATGTTCACAGAGAGATAAACGAAGTCTCCACATGTGTCTGTGACAACAGTAGGCTACTACTTACAAAAGCTCGAGTGTACTGGTGCATTGTGGGTCCTCCACTCACGGCTTTACAAAACGCCTCCTGGATGAACGGAGGAGGGGAGAAGTCGGGAAATCCCTGTCCGAGGTTCACTGGTTTGTAGTCTGCAGCCATCTGAGTGAATTCAACCCTGTTGGTGCCAAACAGGTTATGAGACACTGCAGCAGCATCGTTATCAGAGTCATCAGTAAGAAATAAACAACACAAAGCCGTCTATCAACTCTGTTTGATCAATAATAAACCACTCTAATGTTTTACCTCTATGGGAAACATTGTGTAAGTTTAACTGGACTGCAAAATCTTTTCAATTTAAAGTATCAGTTCATACAAATGATAAAAAATGAAATACTGTAGATTTAATTGGCTTAGTTCAAACTTCAAAAGTCCCAATGAGTTACTATATGATCATTGTGTTTCTTTTTTATGTATGCATTTGTTTGGTAATCTCATTTGCATATTATCACTTTTTCAGATTCAATTGAAAGTGATGGGCTACGAGGGTTTGCAGCATAATGAAAATTATTTTATTCTTACAGGTGCAATCTTAAAACTACCATATAGCCTATTTGATATTTTAGAAATTAATGGAGGAAGCAAAACATATTCTGACTATTTTGATGGCCTTTTATATGTTGTCTCCTGTTACATTACCAGAGATATGGTAATGTGAAGAGTGTATTAACCTGAGCTGTGCAGCCACCACCCCCTGACCTCCACCAATCAAATGGTTATTTTAAGGATATAAAACGGTCAGGCACTTGAATGCAACACTATCACTACCCCTGCTGACCAGCGGCAGTCTAGCCCACACTCTACTAAACAACAAGCAAGTGTTACTAAATGATAATAAACACAATGAACTGTTTATCTTCTGCCAGGGAACTGTTTATTCCCATGCTCATTCAATGCCACATCAGATAAAATACACTTATGCGTAACTTTGTATCACTTACCAAACGTTTTTATCGACACCCTCTGTCCTGCGCGCATGCAATCGTCTTGCCATGATTATCTGTGATTAAATAAAGAGGTTGTTAAATTCGCTGCATGGTTTATGTTATTAGGCCTATTTATTATTTACATTATATATATACAGTCCTATAAAAAGCCGCACTTACCTGATTGTGGTTTCTGATTGAACTTTGACGAATTAGAGTCAAACTGGTGGACAGATTCCTGATTATTCCCATCAATGGAGGATCATCGCCTCCGACAGGACAATGCACGTTTAAAATAAATGGATCAAATCTCTTGCACGGTTCACAGGAGTTAAGTTAAGTCGTCCACACCAACACTCCCGAGGCCATCAGCTGCGAACTACGGAGGAGGGACAGTGAAGTCTCGTACTTCCCCCCGACCTCCTTGTGTTTTCATTTCCACTTCCTGGTGGGCGGGGCGAGATATGCAAATGAGACGCAGCGACAGGAGAACACGGACCACACGGACACACACAATTTCATTTTAATGTTTTTATTTAGCCTAAGTCTTTCTCTCTGTATTAATCTTTATTTCTGGCATATTTTAATAATTTATTTGTTGATTAATTTTGTCTTTGTTTGATAATTACAGAAGAGTCTTAGCTTTTCTGTTTTCATTAGTGTTTGTGCCAGCTGCTTCAGCATGCTCGTTGAGTTAGCCTACTAGTAGGAAAAAATGCAGTATGAAAACTGTATTATAACTTGTTTATGTTTATTTGTGGCTTTTAAACAGAATTAATAACCTAATTAGGAAACATTTATAAATCCTTTATAGATCAGTCTTATTGTGAGGTGTCTATTCACATTTCCTTTGCAAGGGAAACCAATAAATACATAAGTGCAATACTGAATAACAGAACATGTGGGTGAATTTTTTTTATGATTTTATTTATTTGCACAATTGACAAAAGAAGAAAAAAACAGCATAAAAACAGCAAACCAGTTGTGCAGGTGAGATTAAAGAAACCCAGATGGGTTTATAAGAGAAATCTCACCTCATAAAAACAAAAAATAAGAGACCACAATAATAAACAAAACAAGCAAAACATAAAAAGTATAAAATCATAAAACAAAAGTAATTCAAAAATTAAAACTTTTATTACAATTTCTCTTTCATTTTGATTCAGGACGAAGATCTGAAGGTGAAATGTGACTGAAAGTGAAAGGACATAGTTCACCTGACTTTTTCCCTCTAAAAATAACAACAACAACAACAAAATAGAGTTATTATGTGGGGGAAATTCTACTGTGTGTGCTTTCATTTTAACTGAGGCAGATCAGGCCGGTTCGGTTAAATCTGGATGGACGGTAACGCTTCACATCGGGGACGAGTCGACTTCACTGCTCCTCACTCCACTTCCTTATGATGTCCTCTGCTGCGTCCAGGGTGGAGTCCTCCTGTCCAAACAGAAACAGAAACAGAGAGAGTGTAAGTGAAACAGAAGAAGGCTTTGATCAATCACTTTCATTTTAGATAATTAAGTTGAATTTACCTTGACGAAACAGAATCTGATGTACTTATCAAACTCCTTGCTGTGCTCTGGACTGTAGAAGGCGGAGACGGGGATTGTTGCTAAACCCTGCACAGGAAAAAGATAAATTATATAATAAAGAATACAACAAGATATTCTACATTAAATGTTGCACAAATCTCATATCTTTACCTTCTTTTTAATAAGCCATTTAGCAAATCTAAAATCGTAGGGTTCATCCTTAGTGCTCGGGTCATTTAGATCCACCTCTGTTAGAAAAACAAAAAGCTTAAGTGAATTTTAATCGCAGCGCTGGATGGGATGCAGCCGGGTCAGTTTAGTTTGTTTGGTGACTCACTGATGGAGGAAATGTCTGCGACCATGAAGTAGCCTCCCTCTGGCATGATGGGCTGCAAACCCACACTCTGCAGACACGAGGCCAGCTTCTTCCTCTTGTGGTGCAGCAGGGCGGGCAGCTGCTGGAAGTAGCTCTCTGGACTCCCAAACATCTGGTACTCTCTCTCAAAGCCCTGAGCCACTGCCTCCTGTTAAACACACATAACAGGGGGATGGAGGGTGGATGGGGGGGTGTATACAGCTTTACACAACACCTTATACAAGTTCTGTATTGTCCCTGGGGGGTTCCAGGGAGTGGGTTTTATGAGTTTTTATGAGTTAGCAACAGGTTACGGCCTGAAGAGGTCATGTGATGCAGCCATATTTCCTCTTCTATTTCATCAGACATTCACCCATAGTGCCTTTTTTTGTCAATGTCAACAATAATAATGTTAGAAATGTGCAGATGTTACCTGAGCAGCTGTTGCACAGTCGAAAACATTGTTCTGATGGATTATCTTCATGGGTTTAATGAGATTTCCAGAGCTGATGGCCCAGCCAACCTGAGGAAGAGAACGCAGCCCATCAGACCAGATGTGTAGTACAGCAGATAACACACCCACTTTTTGATCTT
>NW_028221128.1:0-1748 GCF_045865225.1 Trachurus japonicus | reverse complement strand
GCTACTCTGTTTTATTTACTTTGATCCTGTATGTTTCTGACTCTTTGGTAATCAGAGGTAGAAAGTCATTACGTTGTTATCACAACTGCAGCCCACGCCGGCCAAAGCTTGACACAAGACGTTAACCCGCCTGTAATGGAGAGGCCTTCGCTTGCTCAGCGGCTTGGCCCACACGGCCCGCCGCCTCGGAGGAACATACATCAGAGGGCGAGGACTTCATTACAACCCGCCCCTGAAATGAGACCAGCACCAGCAGAGGTGTGGAGAGCGGGTGTGGGGGGACCCGAGGGGAAAGGGGGAAAGGGGAAAAGAGGGGAGGGAGTCAAAGGAGCAGGCTGCATGGCCGGCCTTTGAGGATTGAGCCCTGAAAAATCAAAAGAGAATGAGTGATGGGTGTGATTTGAACCCACTCCTCCTCCTCCTCCTCCCTCAGCCCTCAGCCTTCGCGGTAATCACCACTTTAAATCAATGTGTTTAAAAGAAATATGCCGAGGGATTTCGTCGAGGCTACACAGATTTCATTAGGCGCTCGACTAAATGAACGGAAAGTCGCTCAGCATTGTTTGTTTTTCTCGGCGTGTTCTGTCACTCCGCTTTCCTTCCACCTCCCCCCACCCCCCTTTAAAAGAATAGTTCACCCAAAAATCAAATTTCACTCATTATCTACTCACCCTCATGTCGACTAAGGGCTGGGAGAAGTTTCAGACTTATCCGTGGCTTCTCTGAGAGTTACAGGGGGTCTCGGCGTAGCAGTGCATGTCAATATAACGGTTGCAAATGGATACCAACTGTCTTCGTAACAAAAAGACACACCAAAAAACATCCAAATACGGCAGTGCGATTACTGACGCCGGCGCAAATCTCGCGAGATTTGGACGGACCAGGAAGAGGAGCTGCCCTTACAAACAAGCTTGAAATATAGGTTGTGTCCGAAATCACTCACTATTCCCTCCTCCCTACTCACTATATAGTGAATTCAATATAGTGGACTATATAGTGGACTCACTGATCAAATAAAAAAACACTTTCGGACACTACTCCGCCGCACAGTTAATGACGTATTACGTCGCGTAATTAAAACGTTCCGACCATGATCACGGCCGGTGCAGGTACCATGGATACAACCATGGTAACGGCCGGTGTAGAGGAGTAAAATATTAAGCGGTAATATATATATATAAGCATCAAATATGTTCAATCAAACCCACATAGTTTGAAACAACATTCAAAACACACACAGCCAGTGTCACAACTAAGCATAACGTCCGCTAGCTTAATGCTAACGTTAATGTAAAACACCATAGACGGGCTAACAGAAATTAGCCTCGCTATCCAGGGTCTGTGGTCAGTTTATAACACTTGTTAGGAAATTTGCTCTGACGTTTGTTGTGGGAGTCTGTGGAAGCCGCGACCGGACAACTCTGGCAGCTGGACACATTTATTGAGAGGCTGCTGCACTACTTCTTTTATTTGGTAGCTACACCGGTCGTTCTGGACCGGTGTGTAAACGGCGTCGATCCGTGACCGCAATGCATGATGGGATATCTTGCTCCGGTTAGTGACCATCGGATGCCCACTACATTTCGCGGTGAATTGTGGGATAGATTCAGTGCACTATATAGTGAACATTAATAATCACTTAACATTCGGACACCACTACAAAATGGCGTGGTCACTATATAGTGCACTATATAGTGAGTAGGGGGTGATTTCGGACACAGCCATAGACTTATTTAATTTTTTTTGGA
>NW_028221127.1:0-10000 GCF_045865225.1 Trachurus japonicus | reverse complement strand
GATGGATGGATGGATGGATGGATGGATGGATGGATGGATGGATGGATGGATGGATGGATGGATGGATAGAGAGGGAAGGATATAAAAAGTTACGTAAAATACAAATGAAGGAGTAGAAGAAAGAAAGAAAGAAAGAAAGAAAGAAAGAAAGAAAGAAAGAAAGAAAGAAAGAAAGAAAGGAGACAGAGGGGTTAAAAAATAGGGAGGGGTATAGATAGATAGATAGATAGATAGATAGATAGATAGATAGATAGATAGATAGATAGATAGATAGATAGATAGATAGATAGATAGATAGGACACATGTTAAAAGCTGCATCCTATGTCCCAGGCTCCACCTGTAATTGTACTACTATTAATAGAGTTGGAAAGACTAAACGTCTGAACTTAAATTCATGAGAAAAATATAAATTGTTGGAGATGTTTACATCAAAAGTATAAAATAATTGAGAGCCTGATGAATTTGAGCTGAAAACCTGTGTGTGTGTGTGTGTGTGTGTGTGTGTGTGTGTGTGTGTGTGTGTGTGTGTGTGTGTGTGTGTGTGTGTGAGTCTGACGGTCTCTCTGTCTGCGTGTACATGTGCAGAAAGTAAAACTGTTAAGCGCCACAAAACTCCTCTCTCCCTAATGATCTGATTGATTGGCAGCCTGCCCTCAGAAGTTACCATGGCGACTACCATGCTTACATTTTACTGTGTGGAACAGTGTTGTGTTTGTGTGTTTGTCTGTTTGTGTATGTGTGTGTGTGTGACTGTGTGTGAGCGTCTGTGTGTGTCTGTCTGTGTGAGTGTGATGCCTGTGTTTGTGCGTGGACATCCTCTGTCAGTCTGGTTTATCATGTGTGTGTGTGGGGCTGTGTTTAAAAACATCTTAACGAGCAGCCAGGCTGCACCTGACCTGTTCTATTTATAGACTTTGATAACGAGCTGGCCCCAACAGCTGGACCAACTGCACACAGAGCAGAGCAGAGCAGAGAGATTTGTGCTCTGAGCAGCTTCCCAAAACAGCCCAGAAAAAGAGAACCGTACCTCTTATTAGAATGTGGTCCTCCTGACCATCTGGGCAAGCAGACCTTCCTGAGCACATTGATGTGCATTAAATGTTTGTAGGGCAAAAACTTTTCTCAGGGTCGCAAGGTAGAAAAGGGGGGCATTTCTGCTTTTCTAAAAAAATCAGCTCCTACTTTTATATTGAAGTGGATGAGCCACTGGAGTGGGTCTAGCTGCACAATTAGGCTCACTGAGACAATTCTGTAAGTCTGTCTGCTGTTTTGAGCACATTAAATGAGACACAACAAGTGTGGCTACAAACCGGTGAGGAAATCATGTGTCTAGAGTTTAATTTGTGGCCGTGCTGGCAATTTATCCAGAAAAAATCCTGAATGTTTTTTCGATCCCTCTCACTCTAACGATGATGTCACTCACTCTGACCCAACCCCATACACACTCATTGAAAAGTGTGAAATTTGTCAGAAATCCTCATGTGCTTTTAAAGGATTTATCTCAAAAACGGTACAAGCTATGAAAAAGTTGTAAATACAGGATGAATACATTAGAAGTTTGTCTACAGCTCAGAATTTGAATGAAGTCTCTAGCTGAAAGTATGTGGACGCTTTACAGGCTGAAAGAAGTAAGAAGATTTGAAGAGTTTCAAGACTGTTCCAATGCATTCTCTATGGGGAAAAAAAAATCAGAAATAGTTGAATATTGCAAAAAGTATGAATAGTTGAAAAGAGAAAAGACATAGCACACCTGTCCCGAAAAGGCTGAACATTTTGATATTTGAATTGTTGAAATAGCACAAAGTATGAAGGACTAGTTACATGACAAAGAAAGGCAGAAAATGGCCGAACCGAATAACAATAGTGTGAATGCTTCCAGCATTCACACTAACTACTTAAAGCAGAAGTAAGTGGAATGTTTGTGTTAATATAAGTCTTAAATAGTTAGAAAAATGACGCTAACATTTAAATTCCTACCAATTCAATGTAGATAAATGGACCAGTATCTGTGCATTTACCTTTATTTTTACGCATATCTGTGGCGTTTAATACCACGATTAAAGCAGAAGTAAGCGGAATGTTTGTGTTAATATAAGTCTTAAATAGTTATATCTTCCGACAGCAATCACGTATATAGTGTTTGGTCCGAAACACTCACTCGCTCACTCTGCTCTGCTGTAAGCCGAGGAGAAAACTTTCCTTGTATCCTACAACCTTTATCCAATGAGGAGAGAGAACGGCATAAAGGGGCGGTCCTCTCTTGTGTGTGCAGCCAAGGGATGCGCGTGAATGTGGTGACGTAGGGACGAGGGCGGGGACTGCTAACTCCATCGGCTGACAAGAAGTTAGCCAAAACGACCGGATCACTTACTTCTGCTTTAAACTACTTCTACTACTACTAATGGCTTACATTTATATAGCACTTTTTTATTGACCCCCGATACCCAAAGTGTGTTATAGAAACCATTATTCATTCATACACATTCACACCAGTGGTGGTAAGAGTAGAACTAAATGGATAAAATAAATAAATAAATTAGTCAATTAAATAATAAATGAATGTAAAAAATAAAAATAGGTAATAAAACACACACACACACATCCATACATAAACATACACACACACATGCATACATACAAATAAATAAGGATAAAGAAGTCAATATAATGAATGCATAAAGATAAAGTATAGCAACTGTGACATGATCCTTCTTTAGAGATAAGATCAGAGATAACTCTCTTTCTTGCTGAACCTGAAATGCTCCCTCGCTGCTGCATGGTGCTTCTTTTGATAAAGCGTGGCTCTTTAAGGTGGCGCACCACTGATCTAACTTTGTTTTTCTTCGCTTCATGCAGGTGTGCCAAAAATAACGCAACGGCACAATGTCCCCTCTTTTCTTTTTCTTTTTTCAAGTGAAAGCAGAAACCTACTGGGTGTAACTGAGCCCTTTATCGTTATGTAACCGACCGTGATGTTTTAAAGCGTGGTGGTTATTATTGAAAACCAGTTAATCGCTGCTGCCTCTCTGGTGTGTAACTTTAACATTTATCTCTTTATCAGCCCCAGTCTCGTGGCCCTGGAGGTGGACAGCGAGGAGGACAGCACCGAGCCAAAGTCTCCGCTTTCCCCGCTCTCGTCGGACGTTGAGAAGAGCGAAGACAAAACAGAGGCGTCCTTTCGTCCCTCGCCTGACCTCACCTGCACCCGCAGCCAGTCGGCCTCCTCGGCATTTGAACCCACCACAAAGGTAAATAAAAACGCCACCTCATCGCTTGTCAAACAACTTTTCCACTCCTCCGCATGTTGTCCTAATGTTTTCGCTGTGATTTATTCTTTATCCTCGTGTTAGGACTCGGTCGACCAGGGGATTCGGCTGCGCTCCTACTCCTACTCCTCCCCCAAAATCACTCTGCGACCTGTTCGATTCTCCCGGGAAAATCACACTCCAGACGTCTCTCCTGGTCAGTGACGAGTGGACGACTGTTACCTGCCTCACAAAGTCATAAACACAATCTAACAAAATGCTCACAACTAACAGTGTTTCCATGAACTAACATGGTTTCTCTTTTAAAACTGTAAATAAATACCCTCTACTAATATTAAAGTACAGTAAACTCCTTGTGAATGAAGCAATAGTTTTGCATTTTTGGAAAAGAGCTTATTTGTTTTCTTGCAGAGTTTTGGAGAAGAAGTGTTCAATCCACTTAAACGTGAAGCTAACCGTGAAAAGACAAGCTAGCTTAGCTCAGGATTAAGACTGGAAACGGCAAGTCTGGCTCCGTCTAGAGATAACAAAAGCATCTCTAAACCTCGATTAACACATTTTATCTTGCTTTTTTTAATCCGCACAAAAGCTGAGGAGTAGAAATAACATGTTGTGGCTGAAGCTCTGTGGGGGGGTTTAAGTGTCAGATCAGTCCTTGGCCAGGAGCACAGGCCTCTTGTCAGTTTGCAGGATTTTGGCCAAGAAAGAGTCTGGCACGTAGGCTACTCCACCAGAAAGCCACAACTTATCTGTTGTTTTGTGCGGGTTAAACAAATGAGATATAGTGCGTTAATCTCTGTGCTTTAGAAGTGACAATAGGCAGATTTCATTACCTTCAAACAGAGCCAGACTAGCTGCTTCCTGTCTTAATGCTAAACTAAGCTAACTAGTGCCAACTTCCTAAAGAAAGCACAGATTATAAAAGACTTGTATCAACCTTTACATCCCACTCTCGGTAAGAAAACAAAGACTAAATCCTTTCCAAAAATGTCACACTATTCCTTAAAGGGATAGTTAAACATTTTGGCAAATTGGCCCATTGCCATAATCATAGCTGCTCAGAGCTACGCTACGGAGGCTAATGCAGTAGGATTTCTTGGTTCTCCTCGTCAAACTCATCAAATACACAATTCAACAACTCCAAAACGCTCTCGTGGACAAGTTGTGACCTGCACTTTCACCACGCTATGAGATAATAACGAAACGATATGAGACAGAGTTGTTTTAGAGGTAAATTCATGACTGCTGATGCGTGTTCCTGTCGGGGGCAGTTTTTCAGCAAGCAGTCTCTGCATTTACCTCTAAAACAACTCTGTCTTGTATCGTTCTGTTATTATCTCATAGCGTGGTGAATGTGCAGGTCACAACTTGTCCACCAGAGCATTTTGGAGTTGTTGGATTGTGTATTTGATGAGTTTGATGAGGGGAAACCAAGAAATCCCATGAGCCTCCGTAGCGTAGCTCTGAGCAGCTCGCGGCTCTGCTCTGCTGTTCTAAAAATAGCTTGCACCGACAATTAAAGGTAACGAAACTACTCCTAAAACTATAGGGATTATGGCAATGGGCTAATTTGCCAAAAATGTAATTATTCACAACACACCACTGCATGACGTGGCGCTGTAAGAGCCCTCAGGGCGGAGTTTACTGTCCGTGGTGATAGTTTGCAACCCTCTGTAGTCGATGTGTGAGCCCCATCTGTCCACTGTGCCCGTAGATGCCGCGCTCCACAGTGTCAGCCACAGCCGATCTCTCCTTCAGGCCCTCTCTCTGTCTAAATCTCTGTCTCTGCTCCACCCTGGTAGTAAGTACTGGACACCTGCAGCCGTCACACTGCGCCAAGGCCCCGTGTAGCCGGCATGTCGCTGTCAGTGTCAGTGCTTATGTCTACGTGTGTATATGCGTGTGTGTTTGTGTGGAGAGGGGGAAGCCGAGGTTATTACTGTAAACTGATTCACTGCTGAAAATGAAAGCTTTAAGATATATGAACCCTCCCAGAGAAATATCACTCAACGCTGCATTTCCTGTCAGATCTACACAAAAAGCCTTGCAGCACATTTCAGTTCATCAGTTTTGGGGGATTTGTGGCCTGCGAGCTTTATTGTTCGGTTCACATCCAGATGCAGGCAGCTGTTTTCACTGAAAACGCTCAGATAAATTGACAGCGCGCCTGAACCTGAACAACACCAAACAGCTGCTGCAGATTTTACCTCCAAAACTAAAAAGCTAAAAAAGGAAATGAATATTGGACATCCACAACCAGAAACTCTAAAATTGCATAATACAGTACGTGTTAAGTAAACCTAAAGTAGAAGAAACTTGATCATGAAGTTTTGTTTTGATCCAGTGTGTTGAAAGAGAGGAAACAATGATTTCCATCCTTGCTCCCAACTGCTGATTGGATTTATGGGAATTTCGCCATCAATACTGGAAACCACAAAAATGGTAACTCCCTTGAGCATGCAGTGAAGCTGTGATATCAACTTTTAAATACGAATTCTGTGAATATTTAGCTCATACGGAAGTGAAAACCCACAGAAAACAAGTGAAAATGATTTGAGGGGAACTGAAACTACAATCTCAGTGAGAACTAAAGTGAGATCATGAAAACTGTAATAACCTCGGCCTGCGTTTTGCACGTGTGTCTGTCTGAGCAAGATCTGTGTTGGTTGGTGTCTGGCTTTGCCTAATCACGACGACACACCCCGACTATAATCAGAACGGGAGCGCTGGAACAAATGTGACTTGGCTGGCTGTGATGAAATGAAAAGATAACCGATTGCTTTGCAGCCTGGTGAGACGGAGTGTGTGTGTTTTGTGTGTGTGTGTGTGTGTGTGTGTGTGTGGAGACTCTTGACTGGTCAGCAGCACATCTGCATCCGCTTGTGCTGCAACTTTTTTTTTTTATAAATGTAGCGCTCCTCTTCTGTCCTGGTTACAAGCTTCACTGTCGTCTGTCATTTCATATGAGTTGTGTTGTGTTGCATTCAAATGCTCTCATCTAAACCCGTTCTGATAATGAATGGCTTCTCTGGCATCTAAATTAACTTTAAAGATAAGATAAATTAAGATTCCTAATCTGTTTTCTATTCTTACTGAATGCTATTTTGTTATCTTGTGATTTTTATGGATATCTTTGTTCTTTTTATTTATTTATTTTCAATATTATGACTTTATTTATGACCTTAATAGCTACTGTTATCGCACATGAAAAACAATGATGAAGTTGATAAAAACTAGTTCACTGTGCCATGTTGCCTGTGGGTGTTGCATGTGTAAATAAACACGGGGGAAGACCGTTGATTTGAACAACAGGTGAGACTCACATGCACTAACCTGCACGTGCAAAATCAGACCAGCTCCAAAAAAAAACAAAGAAGAGTAACTGAGATCACACCTCACACAGACATACGGGGGTGTGACTTTCTCTCTCTCTCTCTCTTTGCTCAGGACGCCACGATTCCTCTTTATTCTGTCTTTACATAAGCAAATAAGTTGTTTTCTAAGCACACTGTTGTTTAAAGTTTGTTGTTTTCAGAGCCTTGGATCATGCTGTACTAATTACTCCTTCCCACTCTCCGTGTTCACAGAGCAACGAGCCTCCAGTATTTCAGAGCAGTCGCATGAGAAAAGGTATTTATGCTTCTAAACCTTTTTAATTCACTTATTTGAATCACTACGTGTTGTTGAGATGCAGCTCTGACACTTAAAATGACTCGGCTTTTCTTTCGCATCGGCTTCACTCACTGGGGTTTGGCGCTTAATTAGAAAAGACCCAGATACTGTATGTAATCCTGCAGTCCCGAGAGCAGCAACATATGTGTGTAACCATAACGACCGCTGGGTTTGATCGGTGGTGACTGTGAAGTTTGCTGACGTCTTTTCCATGAGGCTCTTTTGTTTCCTTTGAGAGCAGAGCTGGTATTATGTGTGTTACTGGTGTTTTTGATCTTCTGAATAGAGGCAGTGACGTAGAGATATCAGACCTGACCCTGAGCCGCCGCCGCCGCTCTCGGCTCGGTGTGTTTTTAGAAAGCACAATGCCTTCGCTTCTGTTTTTCATCCGTGGGCTCTTATACAGACTGTGTCATCTTGCCCTGATAATAAATGTAGTGTGTATGCACATGCAAACTGTGCTTTATGAATGGAAAAAACTGCACTAATCTAGTGGAAAGTAACGATTCCAAAAGGTGTTAAATCTTTTTTTAATGGCCTCTGTCGGTTCCCAGAGGAGCGTCACTGAGTTAAATAAAGAACATCCTCTTCCACTTCTTTCCTTATTTTCATTTCACTGCTGTTCCATTAGGATTAATGCCAATGGATATTTCCTCCACCACTTCATGTACAAATACTGTGATAAGGATAAAACTGCAACACCTGAGTAGCTCCCCCTAGTGGAAGACACAGAAAAGACTCAGGCATTAAAGAAAAGTACCAATGAGATTTATAAAAGATGATTTCGTGCTAAATTTGTTGTGTTTGAACATTTACTCACTTAATCAATCAAATATAAAATTATTTGGTAACTATTTACTTAATCATTAAATCATTTAAGTCACATTTTGAACACATCATGGTTCCATATTCTCAAATGTGACAAAATATCTGTGCTTTTATTGCACTAACATCATGATAACTTGAATATTTGTAGATAAAATAAACTTAATATTACAACCAATTAATTGATTATTCATAAAATGTGTGATCATTAGGAGTGGGAATCTTTTACTATCTCACAATTTGATTCTGATTTTTGGGGCTACGATTCGATTCAAAATCGATTTTCGATTCAAAACGATTTGATTCATCAGTGTGCAAAGGATCCTCATGATCTACTCCAGTCTGCTTTGCAAGACAGAATGACTAAAGTGTCTTTTTCACATTTATTGAGTTTTAAACATTTATTATTAGCTTAGATGGAATTGTTGAAACTGTTGCATAAAAGCAATATCACATATTAGCCTACTTAAGTAACAAAATTAAAAGTGCCTCTTTATTTAAAAAAAAAATAGTGCAGTTAAACATGCTGCCTTTTAAATTCTAAGGAAATGAAGGCCGACAGCCAGCAGATTTGTTTCATTTTTTTATTTTTTAAAATCGATTTTGGAACATTTTATATCGATTCTTATGTGAATCGATTTTTTTGGCACACCCCTAGTGATCATTGATGAAAATACAGTACGAATGAAAACAACCAGGCTTGCGTCCTTTATATACTCGTTAGCAGTGTGTATCAGTGGCCGTCCTTCGTCTTCATTGAAACGTTTCCTGAGTTTTCCTCTGTGTGTGTGTGTGTGTGTGTGTGCGATGTTCTTCACAGGGAGATTAGGTTCCGTAAACGAGCCCAGTCTGCCGACGACGAGGGCAGCATGGAGCTGGCCGAGTCCCTCCAACACCTCACATTGTCCGAGTTCCTCAAAGAGTATGTGAGGGAGGGGTCGACCCTCCTTTCCGCCTGTTTAAACCTCCTTTAAACTGCCGCGATATAAAAACAACTAACTAACCTCCAAAAAAACCCCCCAAAAAACTCAACTCACAGTCTGTCGCACTCGCCAATACAATGACAATACGTGTGCAGTATTGTCATTCTGCATGTTTCTAACAACTTACTTTCACAGCTGAGCATTGCAGAGGATGGAAACACAGTTTGCTGCTTCGCCCAACATTTATTTTTCCACAGGCAGCACAATGAAATAACGCTTTGATGAACAGCTGCAGTTTTGAACTAACCACAGCTCATGAAGCAGTCGTATGCATGTGCATTATAAGAATAAGCTTCTCTCACTTGCTTTTGTTTTGTTGCCTCGTGCACTTAAACTAACACAACAAAGTGACGTAGTTAATGGTTTTAATCACAGAGCAGAAGTTAATTAAGTTAAGTTAATTTCACTGATGTTTTTTTTCAACTTTTCCTCAGGATTGAAGAGGAGGAGCTGGATAAATACAACATCCCAACCAAGACGGAGTCGGAGAAATACAAAGTCATTCGTACTTTTAGTTTCCTGAAGAGCAGGATGTCCAGCACACGCAACAAGACCAAGGTAAACAACAACGGCCACAAACAGCCCACGCCTACTGACAGTTGACACCCAATCTGCTATTCATCTGTCTATTGAAACTAGACTGTTCAGAATAACTTGACAAAACTTAAACTCACTAGAGTGGAGGACAACAAATAGATTCAACAAATAGCCAATATGGGCCGTCATAGTTGTGTTTCTTCTAGTATTTGATTTCTTTTAAGAATAAAACTGATACATAATAAAACAGTTTGTCATAAAATTGGCCAGATGTTATTTTACAGATGTCAGTTATTGTTGCGGCAGCTCATTTTTGCTTTGAGCAAAACAATTACTGTCTGTTTACTCCATAAACATCAACTGTTTCATTTACAGTTAAATGAAAGTACCGTTGTTGTTGTTGCTGTTGTTGCTCTGACCCTTTTTTAAATTATTATTATCATCAGATCGTATAAAGTGGTGGTTATTATGATTACCGGGTTGTGTTTATATTGAATTTCCTGCTATAGATTTGTGGAAAAGAAAAACATGTTTGTGCAAACTATAGCTGGATATTTTGGTCACAGAAATACATCTGCCTGCCTTTGGTGCACACACAGTCAGCTTATAATGCTATGCTATATATTTATATGTGTATATAATAGCTTACAGTAATAACACACGGGGTATTTGCAGTGGTCTGACCTGTGCACACTGAATTATACAAGTGTTTTAAA
>NW_028221126.1:0-8049 GCF_045865225.1 Trachurus japonicus | reverse complement strand
CCAGGCCCGTAGCCAGCCTTGTGGAGGGGGGGGTTCTTTTTTCCCAAAAAGTGGACCCCCCCCCCCCCCAAAAAAAAAAAATAATAATAAAGGCACACACTTCTTTTTTTCCCCATTATAACTTCACTTTGACATCACATGTTTCTCTTCCTCCACTATCCTTTACTGTTGCTCTCATTTACAACAACATTTTCACCATGTAATTCATTTTTTATATATATATATAAAAAAAGGCTTAGCTTTTTCATAACAATAATCATAATAATGTTTAATGTAGTTAAATGTATCTGTCTCTCTCTCTCTCTCTCATACTCACACACACACACACACACACACACACACACACACACACACACACACACACACACACACAGACACACACACATAGGTACCTGCAAACTGGAAATGATGATAAAGTAAACCCCTGTAGGGGGGGTCTGGGGGGATCCTCCCCCCAGAAAGTTTTTATGATTTTAAGAGGTAAATGAAGCATTCTGGTGTACTCTGAGAAGAATATAATGGGAAGACAACATTCACTTCAGATAAAAAAAAAAACAAAAAAAAAAACACACATTTGGTAGGCTACTGACTGAGGTTTCTATCTTTCTAATGGCAAGAATGGCTGGACTGTATGACACTGGTCTAGTGGGGAGCTGTGGCTGGTGAGAAAAAACAAAACTTTTTTTTTTTTCAATCTTTTGACCTGGACCAGCCTTTCAAGGCCAGTTTCCTCTGCTTCACCATGAGCCTCTTTAAGACCACACCACCACCACTTCTGCCCTGTTCTCATCTGTATGATGGCTGTAGCTACTGTCAGATATTAATAAATGAAAGGAGGCTCCCATTCCCATTTGGAGGTTGCAGGTATAACACACGCACACATGTACATGTCTCTCTCTCTCTCTCTCTCTCTCTCTCTCTCTCTCTCTCTCTCTCTCTCTCTCTCTCTCTCTCTTTTTTTTTGGCCGGGTTCGGACCCACTTAATTCAGGGTCCGGGTTTCAACACCCGCGGGTCAGACCGGGTTCGGCTTTTAACTTTCAGGCCCGTTCAGCTTGATGCCAGGAGCAGGACTTTAGAGCAGCATGTCAGTGCCGCTGACGCACCGCACCGCACCGCACCGCAGGTTGCAGAGCGTCAACTCGCGCGGCGCCCTACTGCGCTATGATTGGCTAGAACTCACAGGCTTTGGGCTGTTTGCTTCGTTTTGCTGTTTTGCACGCATCCCACACCAATCAGAGAGTTATTAGAGAGCCTAATACACGACAAGCACCGCATTCGCGGCAGCGGTTGGGTGGTGGTGGTGGGGGTGTGTGTGTGTGTGTGGGGGGGGGGGGGGTTCGAACGAACCCTCCGATCCCCCTTGGCTACGGGCCAGCCTACAGTAACTAACTCCTCAACTGGAGCTGTCAGTCTCTTCCTGACAGCAGTAACATGTCTCATATGCTCCACCTGTGTGTGGCGTGTATGTTGCACTTTACCTTTCAGACAGAACAGCAGATGCCTCAGATAACAAGGTGCCTGTTATAAACACAATATTGCCATATGCAAACACCCACTCTAGTCCTTGTTAGCTATGCTCTTGTGTCTTAATAACTTACATTGAGCAGTAAAATGTGTGTTTTAACTCCTACATTGTATAGCTAAGTATTCACAGACAAAATTCTCCTCAAACTAGCTACTACCCAGCAAATGCATTTATTGTACCCCTGTTGGAAACTGTGAAGCCCATCTGTTTAAGTCTAATTAGTCCCTGAAAAATTTATCTACCAAACCTTATTGTGAAATTTAGGTCTTTAATAAGAAAAACAAGGGATTTGAGGCGCAGATCCGAATTGACAGATGGACTCACCCATACTTGTTTGTTTTTATTCTTTTCATATGGATTTGCTGTTGTTATATAGATAAAATAGAACCCCTCAGAATATCTCTTAACTCTTAGAAATATGCTGCTAATGAAAAGTAAAACTTTTCCATGAACTTATGTTGGTAAGCTTGACTACTGTAACCTAAAGGCATCTCAGGTCATCTGGCCTACAAAGTTTAAACCAATATATAGCGAAGCAGCAGTTTGCTTCTCAGCAACCACAAATCTGGAACAAACATAGCAGATCTGTGGTCTGCTTTCAGTCTAATCTCTTTTTTTTTTCCTTTACCACTCCAATGTTGGGGGCTATTTTTGCAATGGAAAAACCACACACTATAACTCAGATTTTTATGCCTAATATTGGGTGATATAATTAAAAATGTAAATGTTATGAACCTATAACACAACAGAAAAAAAGGAAAGCCAAAACGAATTTATCCAACATTTAAAAAAGTAAAATAAACCATAGTTACTTATTTTTATTTAGGCTATAGTTAATTTTCTCTCTTTAATCTAAAATAATAGAAAGCTTTTTTCTTTGTCATAAGACCCATTGATTCATTATCAACAACTTTTTATTTTATTTTTTTTTTTTATCAACAACTTGAAGCAGTAAACTTGCTGTTGTGTTGTGGTTGTGATATTCCATTTCAGAACGTAGGGCTGTAACGTAGCAACTGTAACTAAGGGGGCGGGGCTTGAAGTCAGACGTTAGCATTAGCTTTTTACTTCGCTTTTGGCTGCCATTTTTTACCGACTAAAGTCAAAAGTTTTCTGTTATGTTGTTCACTCTTTCTGATGGAATTACTTTCAACTGGAGCACAGGAACCACTGTTTCTCTTCAACAAGGTAGGTCAGTCAGTGCTGTTTGCGCTAATGTGTTTATGTTACAACTACTTCATGTTGTTGCTAGTCTGAAGTTAGCCGTTAGCAGAACGTGAGAGAGAATGCGTAGCTAGGTGACAACAACTGGGAGGCGGGAATTTTGGACTCCGAGATGGTCCAACCACCACGCTAGCGCCGGGTTCACACCGGACGCCGAAGCGCCGCGAATAGCCGCGGAGCGGAGTCCGCTTCCATTCGGCGCCCTCGTTAACTGGTGTTGTAGTTCAGACTAGACGCGGAGCGTCGCGGTCCTCCGCGGTCGGCTCGCGCCGTGGAGCGCCGGTTTCGGCGTCTGCTCTATTTTGTGCGCGAGCCGCGGCCGACCGCGTCAATTCTGGCAGGAAGTCACACAAAGAAACACGAGAGAATCCGGTCAATTGTCAAAATAAAAGCGATTTTCAAAATAAAATACCGCGATTGACAAATGCGACCGTATTTATATTTGTCAGACTCAACAGAGAACAAGAGAGATGAAAACACACACACACACAGGATAGGGAGACACGGAGTGGGCTGGCTGCAGGGAGGAGGAGGGGGGGTCAAAACACACAAACAAACAGGGAAAGAGAGAGAGAAAGAGAGAGGCAGAGACGAGTTGTTGTAAAGTGAAGGAGGACGTGAAATTAATCTTGGAAGTGAAGTACAGGGAGTTGTTTGACCCACAGCACACGGTGTTATAATTATATGAGGTTATTTACTTATCCATGATGTAAAAAACACAGCTCTGAATGTGAGTAAACAACAGCTGAGGAGCGACCGCCGCGGAGAAATCAGCGTCTGGTGTGAACTGGAGGGACGCGGCTCGCGCGCGATTTCCGCGGCCGCTCCGCGTCGCGGCGCTTCGGCGTCCAGTGTGAACCAGGCCGGTAGAGATAATATAATACATCCATGGTAGAGTATCATTTTTATGTGCTCATGTGCTTATTTGTTTTGGGCCCAGTGTATGGCCCACCAGCTTTATGACTGTATAGAGATTGCCAAGACACGTGACCAGAGCGATAGATATAACAGAGTGGCGACAGCCTTTGATGTCGCCGCCAGCGCGGTCACGTGGTTCATGTAGCTCCCAATAGTTCCAAACGAGGCTGCCGCTGTCATGTTCTGCTATGGGACAGACAGCACTGAGCTTGCTTTTGGACGGTAAATATTAAAAAATAAACCGTACAAAGGTATATTTACAACTGTTACTGAATTACTGTATGTACATCAATGTCAGTTTTCAAACAAAAGGCAAAATCTTCTTGCTTCAAGGTTTTATTTGTCACTCTAAAGTGAAGATTAGCCTGCCCTACAGTAAAAATGGCATAAGAAGAGGAGTAAAGCAATATATTAAGCGGGAATATATATATTTAAGCATAAAAGATGTTCAATCAAACCCACACAGTTTGAAACAACGTTCAAAACACACACAGCCAGTATCACAACTAAATATAAAGCCCGCTAGCTTAATGCTAACGTATAATGCAAAACCTCATAGACGGGCTAACAGAAATTAGCATCGATATCGCCATTTTGCGGCAACCAGCCACAGCAGTAAAGCTGCCAAAACCTGGCTTTAGCGCTGTCAACACGTCACAGTTTTAATATTTTGTTCATGCAAGAAAGTCACCGTTTAATCCGGAGTCTGTGGTCAGTTCATAACGTTTGTTAGGAACTTGCACCGATGTTTGTTCTGGGAGAAGTGCAGAGTCTGTGTGAGCCCCGACCGGGACCAGGGCAGCGGCTGTCACAGCAGCTAATCCGGAGTCTGTGGTCAGTTCATAACGTTTGTTAGGAACTTGCACCGATGTTTGTTCTGGGAGAAGTGCAGAGTCTGTGTGAGCCCCGACCGGGGACCAGGGCAGCGGCTGTCACAGCAGCAGCAGCCGCTAATATAATACATCCATGCAGCCGCTCTACTGAGCTGATCTGCCGGGGCCGACCGTCCGTCCTCCCGTCGGAGAAAACGAGCCAAGTAACGTATCCGCATGCTTTTAGAGGTTTACCGCTGGCTTGTTAAATTATTTTGAAGAGATTAATGTTGGTCTCATTGATGAAATATAACAACTGTGGCAGTGGCATTAGTTTGTTTGAATGAAAAGTGAGCAGGGCTGCTTCAGGGCTACGGACTGAAATCACCACAGTTACGTAAATAAATAAATGTTTTTCAATGAACCGATCAGTCTAATAATTTTTATTTTGTTAAGTCAACATGGTTACTGTACTTGGGAAAGATAATTACCACTTTATAACTTAAAATTGGTCGGTATTTCGTCAACGTAGCTCAGTAGTTTCTTGCTGTGCAGCCATAGAAACAGACGTGGTCCAGCGCCGCGGGAGGAATGTTTGGAACTATTGAGGGCTCCATAACCCGGAAGTCGGCCCGCCATTTTTTACAACGGAGTCCTATGGGAGTGTCGCCACTCTGTTATATCTATCGCTCTGCACGTGACCAACTGGGCGGCAACGTCATCAGAAACGCAAAGGATTGTGGGTATCTTTGGCCAATTTCCCCCGATCTACATAGCGCGCTAGACATGGACAATGTAAATAATAACAAAAGTACAATAAAAAACAGAATTAACTGGCACAATGCAGCGGGCAAAGGAAAACAACAAAGAACCATACCGCCTAAAACTAAATCCAGCCGCAAATAAACGATACGAGGACAAAATAAAGACAATCAAAGGGCTGGATCCCTATGAACATGGTGTGGTCCGCTGACATTAACCTGCTGCCCAACTTCCAGCACCCATATATATATAATTATTACACGGCTCTATTAAATGCTGCTCTGATTGGTCCAGTGCTGCGTTCTGCGGTCTGTTATTTCTGTATAACGGACCTTCATCACGTATAACAGACCGTTGCTAGGGACGCCGCTCTGATCAGCGCAGCACAGAAAAGAGAAACTATGCAGGATATTTACCTTGTGTTTCATTTTTACCGTCATTAAACAGCGTCGGACTAATAGTGATGTTAGAGATAAATGACTTGTAACTTGTTACAAGGAGAGTGGAGGCTCCTTCCACATCGTGGCTGGAAACCAAACCTGCTGATCAGAGCCTCTGACCCGGTGTCACAGCTCTCCTCTCGTCTCGGTGGCACCGCGGCTCGCGACACAAAACGCACCCCGTAAACAGTAAAGTTAATCTCTTGTTTATGACAGATACGACTACACACAATACACACATCTTAACACGTGTATGGTAATCTATCGATCCACTGATTGATTATCAAAGGCTTCAAATGCACGAACGGGAGGAGGCTCGGCAAAACAGCGGAAGTGACCCGGTCTTGCAGATTCGCTAAATGCAATTTTAAATCGATGAAAGTCGTATTTTGATCAACATTATGTTTCAAATTAATTATTTCACTCGTAAACCGTGTAATAAGCGGGATAATGTACAGTTGGTCGGTTGTTATGGAGAAATAAACCCCTTCATGTTGAATGAAACCGGGTTCCATACAACCTGTCGGGGTTTATTTCTCCATAACAACCTCCGAACTATACATTATCCCTTACTTATATGGTACTAAATGTAACTTTTTGCCCTGTCTATCGTGCGAACGACTGTTGCAGTTCACAACACAGCAGGTTGATGGCATCTTCAAACCAGAGCAGTAGATATTTGAAACTAGCGTTCTTGCCTCCACAAATTCAAAGTCTGGCGCGTTTGTTTGTGCCAAAGTTTCCCACAATGCTTTGCGTTCCCCGCCGGGAATACGTCATGATGACGACACGCTGGCAATCTCTATACTGCACCATGTGAGGCCACTTGCCAGATTGATCCTCTTTGTACCTGTGGTTTTAGCATTTGAAGGATTCATTTCACTGGTCACCAAAACTGTTAAAATGGAGATTACACTCTTTCCTATCAGGTCGTTTTAGCCTGTTTTGAGAAAAAAAAAAAAAAAAAAACTCTCTCTCAGACACAATCAGTTTTATGGACAATTTCATATATTGACACATCATATATCTGGTTATGTATTTCTGCTTAGATATTCGTGCCCCTCCAAAGCCTGTCTGTGTTGATATTATACACTGTGGCTTCGAAGTCAACAATATTGGGAAGTCAACTTCCCAATATTGTGATATATAGACTATGCAGTTTTAAATGAGATAGATTCCATATATAGGCTAGTTGCAACATCTTGTACCCAATAAAAATGTATGATAGATATCTTTGATGTATTTACATATGCAAATTTTACAATGGGTATTAAAATATATATGCAGAGGATGTATGTGATAGTAATACATGACAGCATCACTGTTGATAGAGGGGCATACATTTCTGCATGGGTTTTCCAGCCCTTTCATCACAGACCTCATAAGATTCATGTAATCCTAATGCTCCTGTGTTTCATGTGCATCAGAGGAGCTCTGGTTGAAGGAAGGCTTGCCAAAGGAAACAAACAGCTTTGTTGTGTTTGTGTGTGTGTGTGACAAAGAGCGAGGTAAAAAGGTGTGGAAAGAGAGGGGAGCATTTTAGTGTAACACAAGCTTTTTGTATGCATGTCATGGAGATGTGTCTGTGGATGTACCTGTCCCCTTTTGTGTCTGACAGGTGTTGTTGCATATGCTGCCGCTCGTACTATATAAATGCCTGTCAGCCATCTATTTCCAGTTGAGTTGACAGAGTCTGATGTCAAACCATGATAATATCACAAAGGCTTTTCATTTCCTGCTAACTTCACTAAGTTATTGATTCAGATCTCTTTGCAGACTGTGCATAATGGAGCCAAAAGTGTAGATGCTAGTGTATGATTCTTCCGCCCTTTTAGTCAATCCTACACAGGGCACATTTCAGCCGAAACAATGAATACTTAAAGGGATACTTCACCCAAAATCGACAATTTTCCACTCACCGTCATGCCAAAGACCGGTTTGGATAACTTTTGGAGTTATCAAAACGCTTTTGGAGTTCCAGGGGGAGTCCGGCTGGCAATGGATTTTCATATAATGGCGGCGGATAGAGTTCACTTTTGAATCGTCCAAAACACACACAATGACACATCCAAATACCTCCATACTGCTCGTCTGTACTGACCCAAGTGTCCTGAACCTGCCACATGAAGAAGTTGTTCGGAAAAAAAATTTTTTATCTCGGGTTTTAGTCTTGTTGTAGCAGTAGCTCCCAGTGGCTCTGTTGATGTTTGTGTGCATGAGCAAGATTTGTTGCAACATGTTCGTTCGTCGTTGTAAACCATTGGATATATGATGTAAACACGGAAGAACATCACACAGCAAATCTCACGCAGGACACTTGGGTCACTACGGACGAGCCGTATGGAGGTATCTGGATGTTTCATATT